>NC_056739.1:1705158551-1705296051 GCF_019279795.1 Protopterus annectens | reverse complement strand
TTCTGTATATAATACAAACTTTTTTTTTAATTTCAGAAGAAAATGTAGTACAAAATTGTAGGACAGATATGTAGTGCAGTTTATGAGGGAACAAAGGCTTATTCCTGAAACTATTTGGAGGGTGACAGAGAGAGGGAGAAATTATGCTAATGCTGGAAGAGGATCACGAAGATAGAGTATGATGTGGACATGGGAGTCATGTATAAAGCTTGCAGCAGTATCGCCTTAAAGTTTCACATTTGTGTAGAACAACCCAGTCAGGAACATTCTGCAATATTTAAGACAGTTGAGAGTTGCACACAGCACAAATTACATCATATCTTGGCTTAGACGCCTAAGAAGAAAACATAAATGAGTAACTATTTCCACAGAAACAAAACACGCAGTTAATACCATTTTTAGAATGTCAACAAGCATGAAGCTAACGGCAGTACAACACACAGATACAACCTTTTTGACCATTGCACAAACTGCACAGTAACTGCTTGAAAAATACTACCATGTATAATACTAAAACACCCAGTGGAATATTTATTCGATTACAGAAATGAATGTGAATGCATTTACATTGTTTTTATCCTGTCACAAATTAAGTCCAGGAAAAACATACAGCCTGCCTTGCTCTGTTCTAGCACTGTTTACCAAACATGATGTCATGCTGGGGGTGGGGGGATGACATTTCACAGAAAAATAAGTTTCAGCATTTCAGCAGAATCTCTGCTTGACAATTTCTGCTAGGAAAAATAATTCCACCAAAGAAAGTACATGTAAGAGTTCCACTTCAGTAAGTAATACTTCTATCACAATGCATGAAAAACAAAACTGGAACACTTAAAAAAATGTGACAAATAACTGTAAGTAGCTGGCAAGGATGTGGTTAGAATAAAGAAGTAGTAGTAATCATAATAATAACAATAAAACAAGTAAATAAATAAATAGTTGTGGGTCTTGTTAAGTTGATGGCATTATCTATTTTGCATTTATACTTTGCTCCCCCTTCTGTTTGGAAACCCAAATAAACAAAAGTAAGGAATAGCCTGTTTGCAGATTGTGCAGTTTCTCATTTAATACTATGTATGTTCAGTGCTGTAGTTTCCTAATGACTGGCACTGGATAATGTAGTAAGTTTATTTGGAACTGTTTGACATAAGGTGATTATCTAAGGACTGGGGCTGTCTTTCTATGATTCTACATTTACTACTAATTGCTTGCCTGTGTCTGGACTGGCTAGCATAAAAGAAAGTTCAGCTGCTGTAATTTTGTAAATTTGTGTGTGCTTAGGTTGACAGATGTCAGAGGTAGATATCTCCTTAAAAATCACTTGTGTTTTACAAATATAAATAATGTGTGGTAGCAGCATTTTGAAAAGGTAAAAAATAACTATGATGTTGATGTGGTTATTTGGACATTTAAATATTTAAAATCCTTATATATTTTGGTTTGTTTGTTGAAATTTTGTTTGGCAGCTGACATATTGGCATATAATGTCAGTAGAGTCAAAGATTGTATGGTTACTTCTATTTTGTACTGTTGTATGCTGGCTCCTGGCAGGGAGGAAAGAAGGACTTTCTGGATGCACTGGAATTCACGGCAGGAGGTTGTTGTAAATCTTGAATGCTGTCATTGTGGGTGTGATCAAAATTTATTTAAATAAAAAAAAAAAAATGAAGGACATGGTAAGCACAGCCAGGATGAAATAATTTTCTTGGTCTTAAGAGACATGGGGGTGGCATGATTCACTGCAATGTATACACCTTTATGTACACGTTGCAGTAAATTTTCCCAATTAAGCAACTGCCCTTACATGATCCTACATTATCCTCTAACATGAAGATGTTCATTACAGCAAAGGGCTCACCCTGAGGCTGTGCTGAATGCTAATGAGACATTCTGGGGGAGAGGCATATGCTAATTAGCCATATGCTCTCTTCCCAGAATCATCTCCAGGAATACATCTACATGATGAAGCAATTCAAGAACTAACTTAGCTATATCGAACAGCACAGCCAGCCCCATCATTTTACAGTACTGAACACGGCGAAAAGGTCATAGGTTCATAGGTTCATACTAGGCTATCTGCCCTAGGGCATTTATAAGCCTAGCCAGAGTGTGTATGGCTTTCGCCACCTATTTTAAATTAATTTTGCTATGCCCTTTTTCGAGGTTAGTATACTGTGCCTCTGTCTAACAGTGACACAGAAGTGATACCTGGGGTAAACCTACGATCTCCCATCCACTCATCAAGAATCCTCTTGAAGAGAGTCAGTGAGGGACTCTGCCTAACCTGGACTGGGATTTTATTCCAGAGTGAAGGGAGCCACTGGGTTATGAATCTGTCCCTCCAGCATGTCCTATTTTTTACAGTGCTGAGGTTCAAGTCCCTCGAGCGCGTAGCTCGATGGGATTTGGATTTTCTGAGGTGCAGCATGTCCATTAATTCCGGGTTGGACATGGCTTTATACGTCAAGCACAGATCGCCTCTGAGCAGGTGGTATGCCACTGAGTAGAGCTGGAGTTTCTTTAACCGGGCAGCATACAGCATCTGTTTGAGCCCCTTGATCCTCTTGGTGAGGTACTTTTGGGGTCTTTCCAGTTGCTGCAGGTGTCTGATAAGGTACATACCAAAAGGGGCATTGTACTCAATTATGGGCCTGATGAGGGATGAGTAAAGAGGCACGTTGACCTCCCCTGATCTAGATGTGAATCCCTTCATGATTAGGTGGGCTATATAAAATGTTTTTCTAACCACTTTGGCCACGTGGTTGTCAAATGAGAGATTGCTATCAACTTGGGTCCCCAGGTCCCTAATTACGTCTTCTGTACTTAATGGATTACCACCTACGTGGTAATTTGTGGGCACTTTGTTTTTGCCAAAGGGGATGACTATACACTTTTTGGCGTTCAGCTTGAGGCTATGGGTCTGGCACCAGTTGTCTGTTTCTATGAGGCCCTTTTGGAGGATGCTTGTGTCGGCTGGTGAGTCTATTATGGCACCCAGTTTGCAGTCATCTGCGAACTTGGTCAGCCACAGTCCTTCCATGTTGGCCTGTACCTCCGAGAAATATATACCGAACAAGAGAGGTCCCAGGACTGAGCCTTGTGGGACGCCACTTGTAACTGGTTTGGAGTCTGACATGGCTCCAGCTTTTCTAACCATGTGGGTTCTGTCCTTGAGCCAGTTTGCAACCCATCTAATGACATAGGGGTTTATATTTAAGCTGGTGAGCTTATCTATAATGCCCGAGTGGGGTATTGTATCAAAGGCTTTTGCGAGGTCCAGGTAGGCTGTGTGGACCACCTTCCCCTTGTCAATGGCCTTGGTGACTGTTTCAAAGAAATCGACCAGGTTTAAGAGGCAGGATCTGCCCTTAACAAAGCCGAACTGGGTAGGATCCAGTGTCTGTAGGCCCCCAGTATCTTTATTTAGAAGGTCCATGATGATCCTTTCCATAGCTTTGCAGACCAAGCTAGTGAGACTTATGGGGCAATAGTTTCCAGGATCCGTTGAGGCACCACCTTTGTGGAGAGGGATCACTGTTGCTGTACGCCACTCTTTGGGTACATATCCTGTAGTAAGGCTGAGATTGAACAGTAGTTTTAGGTTTGGGTTTATCTCTTCTTGGAGTTCATGTAGGACGCAGCCCGGGACACCGTCTGGTCCCATTGATGCTGTGTTTCTTAGTTTAGAGAGGGCAGCTCTTACCTGAGCATCTGAGATGTCAGGGGGGCAGCACTCTGCTGGGATAGATATTAGCCCTTTTGGTGGGGAGGGGAGAAGTTTGCTGAACCTGTCAGCTAGGATGTTGGCAATGTCTGTGGGTTCGGTGTATTTTTTGTCATTTTGGACTAATTCTGAGCATATTTGGGAATTCCCACCCAGGTTCCTAACATAACTAAAGAAAGCCTTGTGATTATCCTTAGTGTCCTGTGCAATTTTTCTCTCAAAGCTGGCCTTAGACGATTTTATGAGTGTCCGTAGTTTTTTGCTAATACTGATCAGAGATGCCTTCCCTTTTTGGGATTTTTGCTCTATCATGTAGTAGCTTCCTCCTTCTATTGTATAGTTTGTTTATGGCTGGGGTCCACCAGACAGGACGTCTGCCTTTGGAGGATTGGGTCTTGGTTTTATTTGGGATTGCATGATCCATGCATTCCTGAATGTGTTCATAGAATATGTTTATAAAGGATTTTGTGGTCTGGGCCGTATTATCCACAGGCCCGGGGGCTTTAAAAGATTCCACCTCGGTTTTGAGGAGTGTGAAATTTGCTTTAGAGAAGTTTTTCACTGTGGTTTTCTGGGCATGGGGTGGGGTCGGGATGTGAATATCCAGTGAGATTAGTTTATGGTCTGATCTTACCAGTGAGGGATACACTTCTGGTCTGGAGCATAGAGTCCCCATGTTGGTGATGATCAGGTCCAGTATGTTTTCCCCTCTTGTGGAAGTGATAACAAGTTGTTCCATAGCATTTGAGTTTATAAATTCTAGGAACCTTTGGGCTAGGGTGTTGGAGCTAGAGTAATGCTCCCAGTCTATGGTTGGGTAGTTGAAGTATTCAACTGCCTACCACGAATGTGGTGGAGGAAACCACTATTTCCCATGAATTACTTTTTAAGTGCCACAATGGCACTAAAACCGTATGGGTGGTGGGAGGATGCACTAGACACCAGGGATTACTCTTAAAGTGGCATAATGGCACAGTGGGGATTAGGGGGGTGGGGTGATGAACTAGACACCAGGTAATACTCTTAAAGTGCTGTAACGGCACCAACAACACAGCAAGGATTGGGGGTGGGGTGATGCACTACACACTAGTGAATACTCTTAAAGTGCTGCATTGGCACCAACAACACAATAGGGATTGGGGATGGCAGGATGCACTAGACACCAGGGAATACTCTTAAAGTGCTGCAATGGTACCAACAACACAACAGGGATTGAGGATGGTGGGATGCACTAGACACCGGGGAATACTAGTGCTGTAATGGCATCAACAACACAACAAGGATTGGGGTGGGGAGATGCACTAGACACCAGGGAATACTAGTGCTGTAACGGCATCAACAACACAACAAGGACTGGGGTGGGGGGATGCACTAGACACCAGATAATACTTTTAAAGTGCTGTAATGGCACCAACAGCACAACAAGGATTGAGGGTGGAAGGATGCACTACACACTAGTGAATACTCTTTTAAAGTGCTGCATCGGCACCAATAACACAACAGGGATGGGGGGTGTGGCGGTGCACTACACACTAGTGAATACTCTTAAAGTGCTGCAACAGCACCAACAACACAACAGGGATTGGGGGATGCACTAGCACCAGGGAATACTCTTAAAGCGCTGTAACGGCCCTGATGGCAGTTCAGAGATCGGGGGTGGGGGATGTACAAGACACCATACAATACTTTTATGTGCTGTAATGTTACTAAAGGTAGTATGGGGATTCTGCATTGGGGGGAATCACTAGACACCAGGGAATACCCTTAAGTACCTTAATGTCAAAGACAGCACAATGGGATTGGGGAGGTTGGGAAATGCACTAGACCACCAAGAAATACTCTTAAGTGTCATAATGGCACCAACAGCAGTATGGGGGTTGGGGTGGGAGGATGGACTAGCCACAGGGCATTATAGATAACTGCCATAATGGCACTTCAAATACTGTAGGAATGGGGGGATGTAAGCCAGACAGGTTAGGAAATGGTAAGCATGTGTGTTCATGTTGTGTGTACTTGTACATGTGGAGAGTGACTGGGGGTAAATGCCACTACCTACACAAGCAGCTATGATCTGCAAGTCATGGTAGTAAATACTATTCAGGGACATGCAAATTAGCCAATAATTGGGTCTTACCTTGTTGCAGCTAAGATGCCTCTGAATCTCAAATGGGCACATGGGAGAAGGGCCTTTTTAGTACAAGCTCTATGAGTAGTGCTGGGCACTTTAATGAATTCCTGAAAAGTATTTGATAGTTTAAATGATATAATCAGGTGTGTGTGTGTGTGGTGCTTATCCAGTGTGTGTGGTTTTAGAGAGTTGATTTAAATAATACAGAAAGTTAGCAAGAAGGGGACAGGTAAGGAAATAGACTATTTAGTGGCTGACAGGTTCCTTGTTGTAAGTGTTTAGAAATCTTAAAATAAGTAAAAAAAAATAATAAAGCTATCTATCTATATATATATATATATATATATATATATATATATATATATATATATATATAAACACGTATACACACTTAAAAATGTTTAAACAACTGGAAATAAACTGAAACTCAACAAAGAACAGTATAGGGAAAGGAAAAGATTCTAAAGGCTGGGGAAATACATGAATACTGCCCTGGCACTAGGTCACCACCATCTGTGTCCCTAGGGACGTTTGAGAGGATAAGATGTGTACCTTCGTCCCCCCACTTAATAAATTGCAGCTTTAAGATCAAGAGATGGCATTGATGAAGCACTGCTCTTGTACTTTGCTTTGCTCATCAGGATCATTGCACTTATGGATGATTTTCAAAAACAATGGAAAGATATTATGCAGAAAGACTATTAGCTGTTTCAACTTGAGAGACAAGGCAGGAAGTCTGGAAGCTCAGGAAGAAAAGGGAAAGAGGAAATAGTATAAAATTCAAGGGAGTGGAGGAACAAGTAAGATGCCCTACCCTTTCTTGGCTTCCTCTTTCTCTCCTCCTCTCCCCCACCCCCAACCACCTGGTTCATATGTTTGTTTTGGCATGAAACAGGTGGCATTTACAATGGAATACCTCTTGCATACAGCTCTGTCCACATATAGCAAGGTTGCAAGGGTGTCCAGTATCAGGAAGATATTCAGTGGTGCAATAGATTATGCTCAGGTATGTGTTGGACATAAATCAATATGTATGAACATAATATTCAGGCTGTTTGTTTAGTGTAATCACAGTGATAAGTGTATAAAAGGAGTGAAAGGTAAGCAGAGGGTGCATCAGGTTTGCCTTGTAGGCACCACAACAGGCTTTAGTTACACATTTACAATCATTAGCAGTTGAGAGGGCAACATAGGGAACAAAAACAGACAATATGGGTAATACTGTGTCATATGCCTATGAAGATCAGGCTACCTGACTTTACTGTGGATCTGGTCATGTATGATTAGTGTGAAATAAAACTCAGGTAGTAGGTGAGGAAAGGAAACAGTAGTGGAAGGTAGCTTAGGTGGCTTCCTGTACTAAGGTAAAAATGCAGTAGATCTGAAACCATGAAAGAAAAAAAAAACAGTTTAACAGTGTCTTAATATGTATTATTCCATTGCAGCCTTCCAGTCCCTCACTAAATCTGGAGACTCTGAAGGTTGCTGTCAAGTTGTCCCACACAAAGGATGTTCTGGTTATCAATTTCTGGAAATTCAGATGGTGCTCAATGAATGAGTTAGTAATGTTTTGCCTTGTAGGCATCACATGCTTTAGTTATATCTGTGCAGTTATAAATAAAGGCAAACAAATCAACTGTAATGGCGGGCTACATCTCAGTACCACGCTGGTCTACAGACCACTATTAAGTCACAGTGGGGTATTGTTGTGGATGAATGCTCACTGTATAGTAATCCTTTTCTACAAAAAGTATGTTGCAGCACACATTTAGTGCCGGCCTAGACCATTTACTTTGAAGGAGTATGTTGTTTGACACAAGGCTTGAATGACTGATGGCCTGTTTGTTTATACCGCACATGGAATATTTGTGTGAAGCATAACACATAGCCTGCCGAGGACAGTTCATTTTCGCTGGATAACATTTTTCTATGTTTGTCAAGGACAGTTTTCATAAGTTATTTTCAGCTCTTGGTAAAGAAACATAATTATACAGGGAGGGTGTAGAGACTGTTAAAACTCAGAATAAGCAAGTACAGGGATAGCACAATGTAGAAAAAAGGTAGACCTATGTTACACGAAATAACATAGCAGATGAGCATGGAAAAAGGCATTATGGTTAATTGGTGCAAATGCTTCTCTTTTCTTGCAGGTTGAAAGAGCGTGTTTTTAATCGGATGTTCTTTTTACTAAGAGAAAGACAGGAGTCTGCCTGGAATGGACACATCTAGACCTGGTCAGCAAAAAAAAAAAAAAAAAAAAGGGAAACTGTTTTGGAGAAGTAGACAGGGCATAACATGGTTTCACCTGTGTCCTGAGTTATTACAGACGAAGGACAGATTTACAGATTTGGGGCACGAGGAATAATGTTGATATACTTGGGGGATGATTTGGGTCAGCAATTTGTATCACTGGTGAAAGCAAAAGCTGCTGGATAATATGTTAAAAGCTGTATCTGTGAATAAACATCAAATGCCTGATGTATTGCTTACCTGATCATCGATTACGGAACCTTAGTTTACATAATGTTGACAATCTCAATTGGAAAAAAAGGCAATATGTAAATACAAGTACAAGCAGACTAGAGTAGATAGCAAGTGTTACGATACTGGAACACTGTGATTTCAAAAATAACCATTTGATATTCTGAGACTTATTAGTGTAAGTCCCATAATAGCAGGACTGAATGAACAAAAATGCAGATTTACACACATTAAGTCCAAAATTAACATTTCTCAGAATATTCCCCTTTCTGCAAGGCATGGCAATCCAAGACTTGGTATATATTAGTTCAGGGGTGTTGAGGGCTTGCTCCACACATTGGTAGGATCTTGCCCCCCAGCAAAAACAACTTTAAAGGAAAACAGGGGGGAATCTTGCCCCCCTGCAGAAACAACTTTAAAGGAAAACAGCAACGTTTGACATTCACTGTTCTGCATTTTCAGACTTTTTTTGTAAAATCAAAACTGGCATTTATGAGTCCCAGAATTATAGTAGACTGTGTAGGGACATGAGTGCAGAAGCTGACTCATCCTGTAACAGGCTAAGGCTAAACTGAGACACACAGGATGATGGGTTTAGCTGAGGTTTGCTTCTGGTATAGCCTATGAAAAAACATCTTTTTAATGGTTTAGTTAGGCTGTGTTATTAAGGGTGAGGTAGAGCTGAAGTGTGATGGCTTACCTGAAACAGGTTGGATGGATCCTTTAATAAATAGTGAGTGGTAGAATGCAGCCTGAAACTGGGACCTTCCCTCTTACCAGATGAGGATTTGAAGCTATGCCCCTGTAGGGAATCAAGTTTTGGTTTAAAGCAAAGTTCCAGACCGATAAGTAAGTGTCCTGAGTACATATAAAGAGCAGTGGTGTAGTAAAACTCCCCTTGAGGTTGCCTTATTGAGTACATATAGCCAAATCTGATAACTTCAGGTCTTGCTTGAGAAGATTGTTAGACTACCAACAGATGGGGGGAGTGCCTGCCTGCTTGGCTTCCTATAAGTAGAAGAAATTTGAATGAGTAATGGTCTGAAAGAATAATTTTGCCAGTCGACATATATTAAAAAAGTAGTATCAAAGTAGAAAGAATATTTTTGAACATGAATAAATTGGGCTACTGTCATAAGTATGAAGTAAGTAACTGTGAACTTCAGAAATGAAAAAAATAAGTGCAATAATTAGGAAATAATAATCTCCAAAGACCTAGCCATCCTGCAGTAAAGCCTGCCTCAAATAAATAACTGGTGCCAAAATCGTGGATTGAAACTAAATGCCAAAAAATGCATTATTGCATCCTTTGGGAAGTCATCTGTCCCAGAGAATACCCCTAAGAGTTGAAAGAGAGGATCCGAATGGAGGAATGATTACATCAGCATGAAAAGGAGAGCAGTATTGCTGGAACTGAAGTCATCCTCAAGTCTTGGAGAGTAACTATACATGGTGGACCACATAAATTGTATATCTAGGCATTATGAATTAAACAAGGAGTATTTTGTGTACAATATATATATATATATATATATATATATATATATATATATATATATATATATAATTATAAAAAATGTATGAAAGAATAAACGTAGAATTGTTTTTTTTCTTCCAGTAAAAGTTTGGTCAAGAGTGCAACCAGGAATGGTGTATTAAATTAAGAGAGACGACATTGACAAAAAAGTCACTAACTGGAGAGTGCTCAGCTCAAATGCTGTAGGTAATATTAGTGTTTTCCACTGTATCACAGAATCTTGAATCTTAAGGAGATAGCTAGAACTATGCAAGCCCAAATGCATGCTATTTCATAATACATTCATTCCAGGTTTATATTTATGTGGTCACCATCTTCTTCCTCCATATCTTGTCTGCTCACTTATATGGCTACTTCCTGTAAGTGAACATAACACACAATATCTTAAGC
Source organism: Protopterus annectens (assembly GCF_019279795.1). Lineage (NCBI taxonomy): Eukaryota > Metazoa > Chordata > Ceratodontiformes > Protopteridae > Protopterus > Protopterus annectens. The sequence continues at coordinate 1,705,285,791 of NC_056739.1, read as the reverse complement.
TAACACCTTTTGTAATAACCAATTTATGACTGAAATGAATCCATCAGATCACTCAACCTGTTCAATTAAAAAAAATTAAATGAAGATGCAAGCAGATCTAGAAGTTCAGCAGCACAACACTGTCTAGTAGGCTTCTTGGGTAGCTGATTTCTCTCTGCTGGTCAGGTCCAGCATAAGAAGGGACCATTCGGGCCATTGCCCTCATCCTCCATGTGCAAGGAATTACATAGTCATGTTCTAGTATACATTATTGTTTGTCAGCTTTCTTGCTGTTATTAAATACTTTCAATGTGCAACAGCAGATTTTGTAGCTCACTGTATATGTGAATGATACTCATTTTTACTCAGTTTTGGAACTTGCATTGTCAGGTCTCAAACTTCCAATAGGGGACTGAGAAAAAGTTATAAGAAAAACATAATTTCACCACTTGTTATAAATATCTTTCATTTCACAGCTCATAATTGATAAGATTTCTGTTCTCATACCGTATAAATTGCTGTATTTGTGTAATAGGATGGCAATAATGTTCTAACTAATGGAATATTGGAGGTATAAAAGAAGCATGGAACCTAAAAGGTTAAAAATAACTTTGGGGAAGCAGTGCAAAATGAATAATAAGAGATTAAAATGCATAAGCAGAAATGCTTGTGGTATCCCTGAAACCACTTGCAGGCTTTGCACCTACACTGTAACACTGTACCTTTAATTTATTGGCTTAAGAACACCATTTACAAAGTTTAACAACATACAAGCTACACTGCAGCAGAACTGGAAAGCGACGTCCAAGTCACAACATTCTTAGTAAAACTGGTAGTGAAGGCCTTAGTTAAATTCAGTGCTCCTTGTTCGCAGTACAAACGTTCTAGTTTAATGTTGATGAATTTTGTCTAAACTGACTCATTGCCTTTTTAGTCTGCCCTTTTCACTGCTTTGCTGACCTAGATAATTAGCCTTTCCTTGTTTCCTGGCTTGAAACAGCCAGAAAGTACTGTACTGACCTAGATAAACAATGTTGATATTTCAGCCTTGGTAATGGTCATTATAGCGCTGTACTTGTATATAAAAGAGCCATCTATTTTCATTGTTTATGCTAAGTTTATCAATTAGCAAGTGTGGTTTTTCTGTCCTTTTTCAAAATATATTTCTTGTATCATTTTGGTAAAGTTTCTTGCTGAAAACAGAAATGTGTTATTGACCCATTTGCGAACAACATTTCCCTGCATTAGGATTACTTATTGTGCTGACCTATTTGTGAACAAAGATCCTTTTAGGTTCATTATGTATGCTAATTTACTTAGTCTAGTCAATAGTTGTTTGTTGACCTGTTTAAGAATACATGCTCATAGGTTCATAGGTGAGTACTAGGCTAACAACCACAAGGACCTTTATAAGCCTAGCCGTGCAACAAAATGTGACCCACAAGCTTTATGTTTTAGACATATATTTTAGATGTTTTTTTTTTTCTAGGGGTGATTTTTGTCTTTGACATGAATTACTGACTACCGCTATCCATCAGAGACACAGGCACCAGACCGGAGTGAACTTACAATTTCCCATCCACCAGTCTAAATTATGCTGAAGTATGTTAAGGGAAGGAGTTTGCTTCACATGGATGGGGAGCCTATTCCAGAGAATAAGAATTCCCTGAGGTACATATCTGTCCAACATGTACTATTTATATCACAAGTAAAATTCAAGTCTTTGGATCAATAGTTCTGATGCTGTTTGTTTTGCAGATGTGCAAAAGATTCATCAGAGCAAGGTCCAAGGATGCATTGTATGCCAGGCATAGGTTGCTTCTCTGTAGTCTGCATGAGACTGAGTATATAGATAGGGCTTCGAGGCGATCCACATAGGACATTATTTTTGAAAGGAACCTATCTGGATGTTCCAGTTGTTGCATGTGTCTCATAAGGCACATGCTGAAGGGGGAATTATACCCTGTGATGGGTCGAGTATAGTGGTATAATGACTTCCCTGACCTACATGCCACCCATGCCCTTACTTATAAGTTGAGCAACACATTAGGATTTTCTTACTACCTTGGAGTCATGTTGGTTGAAGGCTAGGTTACTATCTATGTGAGTTCCCAGATCCTTCACTAGTTAATCAAGTCTTAGGGGTGTTTTATTGAAGGATTAATTTCCCAGGATGGACATCTTCCCAAAATCTTCCCAAAAGGTAATATAATGCATTTCTTGACATTGAGTTTTAAGTTGTGACTTTGACACCAGTCATTTGCCTGCGTTATGCCTTCTATAAGGTGTTTTCATCTTGGTGGGATTCTGTGATTGCTCCCATCTTGCAATCATCTGCAAACTTGGTCAGCCAGAGGCCTTTGACATTGGCCTTGACCTGTGAGAAGTAGATGCCAAAGAGGAGTGGGCACAGCATGGAGCCCTGCAAGATTCTACTGGTGACTGGCCATTTTATGGAGGTTGCCTCACTGTCCCTAACTTCTTGGGTCCTATCCTTGAGCCATTAAGCTCTCCAGTGCATTACAGGGCTATGCCTAGTTCCTTAAATTTATTAATAAAGCCTGTGTGGGGTTTGCTATCAAATGCCTTTGCCTGATCAAGACAGACAAGTATGCACCACTTGAATGCATTATCCTGTACTGGAAACATTTTACATATAACAAATCAATTTAATATCTTCTTCAGCCATTGTCTTGCTGACATTTTCAAAGATGTCCACCAGGTTCAGTGGTACTGACCTTCCTTTGTCAAAGCCAGACTGTGATAGAGAACTCAGCACAGCTCCTCGTGGTGTCCAGCAGAGTTCCTAGAGCAGCAGAGACCAGAAAAGACAAACTTTCCAGATTCTAAGTACTTTTTTCTGCATTTTCGACTTTTTAAGCCTTTCAATTGCTATTTCTGCCTGTTTTATTCTGCTATTACCTGTTTTTACTGTTTTAATAGCTTGAATTGTTTATTGCACTTGCTTGTTTAAGTTTTGCTTAAAAGTTAAACAACAGGCTAATACACTCAAGTGTACTAGCTTTTGATAGCATTTAGTCGAAAAACACAGCATTTATTGTATTTTCTGCCTATCTGAAAAACTTGAAAAAAAAAAAAAATACTTTGTTTTCCATACTTTTCTAATAGTTTGTTCCATTGATCAGATTTTGCTGATCCCTGGGCTTTGTCTTGGTTCCTGTTTTCTCCATTTTCCTTGTTTGGTCAAGGGGTAGTTTCTTTACTCACTAGTGGGAGTAGGGAGTACTGAGCTGCCTGTTTGTCCTCAGAGGAGTGGTTTAAGGCAGTAACTTGTAGTTTATTGGCCATTTGGGTCATTTCCTGTCTTTTCCAGCCCCCTGCTATAAAGCACGCTTTGGCTTTTCTGGCTATAGAGAACTCAGCACAGCTCCTCGTGGTGTCCAGCAGAGTTCCTAGAGCAGCAGAGACCAGAAAAGACAAACTTTCCAGATTCTAAGTACTTTTTTCTGCATTTTCGACTTTTTAAGCCTTTCAATTGCTATTTCTGCCTGTTTTATTCTGCTATTACCTGTTTTTACTGTTTTAATAGCTTGAATTGTTTATTGCACTTGCTTGTTTAAGTTTTGCTTAAAAGTTAAACAACAGGCTAATACACTCAAGTGTACTAGCTTTTGATAGCATTTAGTCGAAAAACACAGCATTTATTGTATTTTCTGCCTATCTGAAAAAAACTTGAAAAAAACAAAAAATACTCTTGTTTTCCATACTTTTCTAATAGTTTGTTCCATTGATCAGATTTTGCTGATCCCTGGGCTTTGTCTTGGTTCCTGTTTTCTCCATTTTCCTTGTTTGGTCAAGGGGTAGTTTCTTTACTCACTAGTGGGAGTAGGGAGTACTGAGCTGCCTGTTTGTCCTCAGAGGAGTGGTTTAAGGCAGTAACTTGTAGTTTATTGGCCATTTTGGGTCATTTCCTGTCTTTTCCAGCCCCCTGCTATAAAGCACGCTTTGGCGGGCTTTTCTGGCTATAGAGAACTCAGCACAGTTCCTCGTGGTGTCCAGCAGAGTTCCTAGAGCAGCAGAGACCAGAAAAGACAAACTTTCCAGATTCTAAGTACTTTTTTCTGCATTTTCGACTTTTTAAGCCTTTCGATTGCTATTTCTGCCTGTTTTATTCTGCTATTACCTGTTTTTACTGTTTTAATAGCTTGAATTGTTTATTGCACTTGCTTGTTTAAGTTTTGCTTAAAAGTTAAACAACAGGCTAATACACTCAAGTGTACTAGCTTTTGATAGCATTTAGTCGAAAAACACAGCATTTATTGTATTTTCTGCCTATCTGTAAAAAAACATGAAAAAAACAAAAAAAATACTCTTGTTTTCCATACTTTTCTAATAGTTTGTTCCAGTGATCAGATTTTACTGATCCCTGGGCTTTGTCTTGGTTCCTGTTTTCTCCATTTTCCTTGTTTGGTCAAGGGGTAGTTTCTTTACTCACTAGTGGGAGTAGGGAGTACTGAGCTGCCTGTTTGTCCTCAGAGGAGTGGTTTAAGGCAGTAACTTGTAGTTTATTGGCCATTTTGGGTCATTTCCTGTCTTTTCCAGCCCCTGCTATAAAGCACGCTTTGGCGGGCTTTTCTGGCTATAGAGAACTCAGCACAGCTCCTCGTGGTGTCCAGCAGAGTTCCTAGAGCAGCAGAGACCAGAAAAGGCAAACTTTCCAGATTCTAAGTATTTTTTTCTGCATTTTCGACTTTTTAAGCCTTTTGATTGCTATTTCTGCCTGTTTTATTCTGCTATTACCTGTTTTTACTGTTTTAATAGCTTGAATTGTTTATTGCACTTGCTTGTTTAAGTTTTGCTTAAAAGTTAAACAACAGGCTAATACACTCAAGTGTACTAGCTTTTGATAGCATTTAGTCGAAAAACACAGCATTTATTGTATTTTCTGCCTATCTGAAAAAAACTTGAAAAAAAAAAAAAATACTCTTGTTTTCCATACTTTTCTAATAGTTTGTTCCAGTGATCAGATTTTGCTGATCCCTGGGCTTTGTCTTAGTTCCTGTTTTCTCCATTTTCCTTGTTTGGTCAAGGGGTAGTTTCTTTACTCACTAGTGGGAGTAGGGAGTACTGAGCTGCCTGTTTGTCCTCAGAGGAGTGGTTTAAGGCAGTAACTTGTAGTTTATTGGCCATTTTGGGTCATTTCCTGTCTTTTCCAGCCCCTGCTATAAAGCACGCTTTGGCGGGCTTTTCTGGCTATAGAGAACTCAGCACAGCTCCTCGTGGTGTCCAGCAGAGTTCCTAGAGCAGCAGAGACCAGAAAAGACAAACTTTCCAGATTCTAAGTATTTTTTCTGCATTTTCGACTTTTTAAGCCTTTCGATTGCTATTTCTGCCTGTTTTATTCTGCTATTACCTGTTTTTACTGTTTTAATAGCTTGAATTGTTTATTGCACTTGCTTGTTTAAGTTTTGCTTAAAAGTTAAACAACAGGCTAATACACTCAAGTGTACTAGCTTTTGATAGCATTTAGTCGAAAAACACAGCATTTATTGTATTTTCTGCCTATCTGAAAAAAAACTTGAAAAAAAAAAAAAGTACTCTTGTTTTCCATACTTTTCTAATAGTTTGTTCCAGTGATCAGATTTTGCTGACCCCTGGGCTTTGTCTTGGTTCCTGTTTTCTCCATTTTCCTTGTTTGGTCAAGGGGTAGTTTCTTTACTCACTAGTGGGAGTAGGGAGTACTGAGCTGCCTGTTTGTCCTCAGAGGAGTGGTTTAAGGCAGTAACTTGTAGTTTATTGGCCACTTTGGGTCATTTCCTGTCTTTTCCAGCCCCCTGCTATAAAGCACGCTTTAGCGCGAATTAGCGCAAATTAGCGCGGAGCTGCCACTGTTGCACACTAGGGCAGCGCCGGTTAAGCAGGTTTAAACTATTCGGGCTACCTAAAGTCCACTCTTCAAATTTTCCCTTAAAACTACCTACCTCGAACTATACTACTGATCAAATCAGCGTATCCTATAACTAAAAAGATCATCTCTACTTGACTCCAAGTAGACTATTCTCTATCTGTTAAACCTAGCACTTGCTCCTACAGTACTTATTACCTTGATACGGCACTCTTGTCATAGATAGTACCCCAAAAGGCAACCCCCATTTCTCGGTCACCCACGTCCCCCGGAATCTTTTTTAAAGTTTTTTGTCTATCCTTCTAGCATGTCGAGGGATCAGTTGCTAGTGTCCTCTCCTGCTCAGCTGTTGAACCTGGGAATATTGAGGCAATGTTACAATTGCCTCATGTACACAGACAACCCTCTCCTCCTCCCACAAAACACAAATACATGCAGAGATGCAACTATACGGCCAAACTGGAGGCTGAGCTCTCTCAACATAGGACTGGCAAGACCAGTCAGGAGGAGAAGGTTACCACACACACTATAGACCCAGTCTCACATAGTACCATTACAACCTCAAATCATACACATAAACACACAAAGACATACTCGGAGGCTCTGATCAAAAATCTACCAAAACAGCAGAGGCCACCAAAGCAGACACCCAAACAACCACCACCTCAGAACACAACACCTGCAACACATAGACCTCACAGTCAGAGTGTCAAACAGTCACAGCCCTTAAGGCCAAACACAATGCCAGACACACTAGTCATTGGTGACTCCATAGTCAGACACACTGACGTCCCGCTCACCAGACTGAGTAAGGAGAAGGTCACAGTAAGCTGCCTGTTGGGTGCTAGAATCCGCCACATAACGCAAGCACTCAGGTCTCTCAACAGCAGGTACAAATATGACTCAGTCATTGTCCACGCTGGTGTAAACGACCTGAGACGTACCTCCTTGGACTACATGAAAAGAGACATTGAGGAGCTCTCTGATTATGTAGCCCAGGCAGGTATGACCCTGACCTTGAGCAGTATCCTACCTTCACCAAGAATGATGCCACAATACAGAGATAAGATGATCAGCTTTAACAATTGGCTTAAACACTGGTGTCATTCAAAGGGGATCCAGTATCTGTCTGCCTGGGATGACATGCTGGACAAGCCACACTGCTTCGCAAGGGACGGCTTGCACCTGTCACCCTGGGATTCCGGATATTGGCAAAGGCTCTTGCCACCCCATAGTGCCTTTTTAGGCAAGGCTCAAATTCTAAACCTACCACCCTAGAACACAAAAAGGAAAAAACTAAGGGTAATGCTGCTCAATGCCAGAAGTCTAAATCTCAAAATGCACGCACTCGAGGCCCTTCTCAGTATGGAGAACATCGATGTCTGTGCTGTGACAGAAACCTGGTTCAAGGCTCCTGAGAGCACCCCAGCGCTATCAGGTTTTACCTCATATCATGCGTTCCAGCCCCAAAATCAGGACAATACCAAGAAAGGAGAGGGGGTATCCATATTCATCAAGGACACCCACACCTCAAGACTGGTGGCAACGCATGATGCATCGGAGACCATCCAGGTGCAATTAACCATAGGCAAGACTGCTCTGCAAATTGTAGCATGTTACAGGCCACCCTCACAAACTCAGGAACCTCACATGGCCTTCCTGAAAACACTAGAGGGGATAAATGTATCACCAAACACCATCATACTAGGTGACTTCAATTACCCTAATATAGACTGGGAACACTACTCAAGCCCAAACACCCTAGCCCAAAAGTTCCTGGAATTCATAAACTCAAATGCCATGGAACAACTAGTCACCATCCCCACAAGAGGAGATAACATACTTGATCTCATCATCATGAACATGGGAGCACAATGTTCAATACCGGAAGTATACCCCTCACTGGTGAGATCAGATCACAAACTAATCTCGCTGGAGGTCCTCATCCCACGCCCACCTGAAATAAAAAAGACCATAGTAAAGAACTTCTCAAAAGCCCACTTCACACTTCTAAAGACTAGTGTGGTCTCCTTTAAGGCCCCGAGCATGGAAAACAGTACTCAAGCCGCTGAATCACTTACAAATGCCTTCTACCAGCACCTGCAGGACTGCATGGATAAGGCAATCCCAAGCAAAACAAAGACTCTTTGTACCAAAGGCAAGCGTCCAGTCTGGTGGACCCCAGCCATAAACAAACTCTACAACAAAAGGAGGAAGCTACTACAAGATAGAGCAAAATCCTTAAAAGGTAAGACACCCTTGATCACTATAAGTAAAAAACTAAGAGCTCTCATAAAATCATCCAAAGCAAATTTCGAGAGAAAAATAGCTAAAGACTCAAAAGACAATCATAAGGCCTTCTTTAGCTATGTTAGAAACCTAGGAGGAAACTCCCAGATATGCTCAGAACTAGTTCAAAATGATGTGAAGATTACTGATCCTACAGACATTGCCAACATACTGGCTGACAGGTTCAGTGCAAACTCCCCCCCAAAAGGAGAGATATCTATACCAAACGATTGCAGCCCCCCAAACATCTCCAGCGCCCAAGTGAGAACTGCTCTCTCCAAAGCAAAAACACAGCATCCATGGGACCTGATGGTGTCCCCGGCTGTGTGCTCCATGAACTCAATGAGGAATTAAACCCACAGCTAGGACAGCTGTTTAATCAAAGTCTTACCTCTGGATACGTACCCAGGGAGTGGCGCACTGCAACTGTGGTCCCACTTCACAAAGGCGGTGCCTCCACCGACCCTGGAAATTACCGGCCCATTAGCTTGACAAGCCTTATCTGCAAAGCCATGGAGAGGATCATAATGGACCTCATAAATAAAGACATAGGGAATTTGCAGACTTTGGATCCAACCCAGTTTGGCTTTGTCAAAGGCAGATCATGCCTTTTAAACTTGGTTGACTTTTTTGAAACCGTCACCAAAGCCATTGATGAGGGAAAGGCAGTCCATACAGCCTACCTCGATCTGGCTAAGGCCTTCGATACAATACCCCACTCGGGTATCATTGAAAAACTCATCAGCTTAAATGTTAACCCATACATCACAAGATGGGTTGCAAACTGGCTGAGTGACAGAACCCACAGGGTCAGAGTTGCTGGCGCCATGTCAGACTCAAAGCCTGTCACAAGTGGTGTCCCACAGGGCTCAGTCCTGGGCCCACTCTTGTTTGGCATCTACCTTTCTGAAGTACAAGCAAACACAGGAGGGTTATGGCTGACAAAGTTTGCAGATGACTGCAAACTGGGCGCCATAGTAGAAAACACATCTGACACAGATATCCTTCAGAAGGGTCTCACAGAAACGGATAACTGGTGCCAGAGCCACGGCCTAAAGTTAAATGCCAAAAAATGCATAGTCATACCCTTCGGGAAAAACAAGGTTACCCCTAGCTACCAAATAGGTGGAAATCCACTGAGCACAGAAGAAGTTATCAGGGACCTGGGGACCCAGGTTGATAGTAGTCTGTCATTCGACACCCATGTAGCTAAAGTAGTTAGGAAGACCTTCTACATTGCCCACCTTATCATGAAGGGATTCTCATCTAGATCACGGGAGGTCATAGTCTCCCTTTACTCATCACTCATCAGACCAATGATTGAGTACAATGCCCCATTCGGAATGTATCTGACCCGACACTTGCAGCAGCTGGAGAGGCCGCAAAAGTTCCTCACCAAAAGGATAAAGGGTCTCAAAAATCTGTCCTATGCTGCCCGACTGAAAGAACTCCAGCTCTATTCAGTCGCCACCGCTTGCTCAGAGGTGACCTTTGCCTAACATACAAGGCCATGTCAAACCCAGATTTGATGAATATGCTTCACCTCAAAAATCTAGATCCATCAGAGCCACAAGGGCGGGAGACTTAAACCTCGACACGGCTATTAATAGGACATGCTGGAGGGATAGATTCATCACCCAAAGACTCCCTATGCTGTGGAACAAAATCCCAGTACATGTGAGGCAGAGCACCTCGCTGGCCTTGTTCAAGAGAAATCTTGACCAATGGATGGGAGATCGCAGATATACCCCAGGGATTACCTCAGTGTCACTGCTCGACAGAGGCACAGCAAAATAATGGGTATAGTTCCCCATACTAAAGGGGTGGCGTAAGCCACAAAACGATGGGCTAGGCTTGTAAATGCCCTCGGGCAGATAGCCTAGTATGAACCTATGAACCTATGATGGATCCAGTGTCTGGAGGTCTCCTATGTCTTTTTTGATCATTTCCATAATTCTTTCTATGGCTTTGCAAATAAAACTAGTCAGAGTAACAGTTCTGTAGTTTTCTGGATCTGTTTATGGTCCTCCCTTATGAAAGGGGATGACTGTTTCACTCCTCCATTCTCATGGCATAAAGCCAGTTTTGGGGTCATAGTAAAATAGTGACTTCAGTGGCCCTAGTAAGTCTTATTTCAGACTATACAGGAAGCATGCTGAGATGTTATCGAGGCTCATTTAGGTTGTGGTCTTGGCTTTAATGAGTGCAGCCAGACATGCTCTCTTGATATAGTTGGCAGGGTTATGTTGGAGGGTATTTCTTGGGAGATGGCTGGGAATGAGTGGGGGGGGGGGGGTAAAGCTGGAACTGAATATGGAAGTCAACGGGTTAGGCTTAGTGAATATGGCATCATTAATCGTCAATTCATCACACTACTGTGTGCTGCCTTTGAGGTTTCTGACATAGCTGAAGAAGGCCATATGGGTGTCTTTTCCCTGGTGGACTACCTTAACCTTGAAGTTCGCTTTATTTGACCTAATTAACCCTCTTAGTTGCCTGTTTAGTTTGATGAGTAAGTTCTTATCTTTATAGGAGTTATGCTTTCTGTTTTTTTATTTTTTTTTTATTTTGTTGTGTATCCTGTTTAATTTGAGATGCCACCAGAGCGGTTTGTTTTTGGACTTAGTTATGGCCTTATTTCTGGTAGGTGCAGCAGCCTCTATGCAGCCATTGACATGGCTGTACAGAGTTTCTGTGAACATTTAATCAGCTGGTTATGTTCAGTGACCCACTCATAATCCTCTTTATTAAAGGAAAACTCCACCTTCCTGTGTAGTTATTCTTTTCCTTAAGTTATTTTTCTCCCTGCATTTCACCGATGTATTATTTCATGCCTAAAAGACAAATCAATACCTTTATTTATTTATTTATTTATTGTTTTGTTTTCATTTTTACTGCCACAGACGATGAGGAGCCCATCATTTTTTTTTAAATTTAATGTTCTTTTGCCTTCTTGATAGACATAATATAAGTGGAAATATATCAAGATGCCAGTCTACCAGTATACAGAGCAAATTGCCAACTACAATTAAATCCAGAAAATGAAAGCCAAAAAAAACAAAAAAAAACAAATACACACTATCTGTTCATCTGAGTATCCATATGTGTGTGTGTGTGTGTGTGTGTGTGTGTGTGTATACATATATATATATATATATATATATATATATATATATATATATAGATATATAGATATATATGTATAAATATTAGTCTACTTCTGTTCATCGAAACTGCAATTTATTGAAGAACAGAAGTACGGACCCAATTCTGTGAAAGAGCATTTAAGTGAAAATGTACTTTCACAAATCACACTTCACTGATCCATGGTACAGTGGGGATAAGGGAATATTCCCTTTGTCACACTGTAGTACGATCTCTGAGTTAGTATATTTAAGTAGGGGTGGTGTGGGGGGTGCAGCCCCTGCACATGGGGTGGTGGTGCAGGGGGGCTTGCCCCCTGCAGAAATATGTTTGGTGCATCAGTGAAGTGTGATTCATGAAAGTACATTTTCATTTAAATGCACTTTCGCAGAATTGGGTTCGTACTTCTCTTCTTTGATAAATTGTAATTTCAATGAACATAAGTAGACCCATAAAGATATATGTGTGTGTGTGTGTGTGTGTGTGTGTGTGTGTGTGTGTGTGTGTGTGTGTGTGTGTGTGTGTGTGTGTGTGTGTGTGTGTGTGTGTGTGTATATATATATATATATATATATATATATATATATACATGTTTAAATATATATATATATATATATATATATATATATATATATATATATATATATATATATATATATATATATATATATATGTATATATATATATATATATATATATATATATATATATATATATATATATATATATATACATACACACACACACATATATATACACACATGTCTCTACATTGGGGTGCAACATATTTTATTAGTTAAAATGTGTGATTTTTTAAAGATATTTGATATTTTCATGTTTCTTTTTTATCAACATTTAACATTGTAATGCTTTGTATTATTAGAGATGTTACTGTTTTGATAATTCAGTATTTTGGATTCAGCTTTATGGCTTTATTTTCACTAGCATTCATTATGTAAGTAGATACTCTATTACTTCATATGCCAAGTTGATGTCCCATTTCTAATATAAACACATATATATATATATATATATATATATATATATATATATGTGTGTGTGTGTGTGTGTGTGTGTGTGTGTTTGTGTGTATATATATATATATATATATATATATATATATGTGTGTGTGTGTGTGTGTGTGTGTGTACAAATTATAAAAGTTTAAGTGTGCTGTTATTTAAAATATTATTTTCAGTTGTTTGGCAAATAACTGATCACTGTATGTGTGAACAGTCACATGGCTGTTATTGGTTTAGATATGTTTGTCTTTCTCTCTCTGCTTCCCATTATATATAATATCTGCCATTTCCAGCTGGTTATTGGTCAGGTGTAGACTTGTGAGGGTCAGCACTGGCTATTCTGATGTTGGAAGATAACCATGATATGTTTCTAAATACCTTGAAAGAATTCCCTGTAAAGAGAAACTCCATTGTCATGGGGTGCTTTAAGTACTCAGTGATAAACTGGGATGCTTATACCACGAATACAGGATGTTCTTCAAAATTCTTTCTTCTTCTGTTATATTTTATGCATGTTACAAAATCTAGTCATTATGCAAGATACAGTACAATCATCATTTTTAAAGAAAAAATTCAGACATAGATAGGTACACCATGTATCGAGAATTTTCAGTGTTACAAAGAAAAAAATACACTGATAACACCCTATATACACTATGTACAATATAATGCTACAGACAATTTCTAATTTAACATTGTGTCACAGCTAACATACTGTTTCAATACAAATACATATATAGAACAGTGGTGACACACAGCCCATGAGTGTGAGTGCTTTGTGCCCTTTTTCATTTAACAATCACAGTAATTTGTCATTCCACATTCAGCTAATGTTTCAAAATATGATCCAGGAAAAGACTCCAATATTTTAGGAAACAGGGACCCTTACTTTGGTTATTTGTTATATACTTATGTGCTGATATGCACTTTATCGCCATACTTCTGAAGCCTCCCATGATAGTTTGGTTCGATCTAGCCAGTTCTGGGTAATATACAATTTCACTAGAGTGAAGAGTGTAATTAGAATGTATAGGTTAAACTTGGGTAATATTTGAGAGGTAATATGCAAAATTGCAAATTCTCATGGTAATGTGGATTTTTGATATGCCATCTTCTCTAGTCTAACTCTCAACTAGCACCATAATTTATAAGTCCTTTTGCTGCTCCAGAAGACATGGAGTAAATCTGTTATTTGTGAGTAACAGCACAGACAGTTTGGAGAGACCGCCAAATTGAAGTTATTAAGTATTTCTGGGGTGAAGTAAGCATTGTTGGTTATCATTAATTGAGTATATATGATTTTTTTTGAAAGGAATTAATTTTAGTGTTGCTTCAGTAAAATTAGATTTCTCATTTTCAGAGCATTCTTTGATCTTATCAGTCCAGTATTTTGAATACAATAATGATGATTTGTATTTAAGAGATATTATTAACTTATAAGTTCAGGATAAAATCTTTTTCTTTAAGGTTACTAAGTTCCATAATGTAGTACATGTATTTAATTATTTTTCATTAGCTTCAAAGTCACCGAATATTTGAAGTACACAGTTCTCTGTTTTGCCATAGCATTATGATGTATCCTTTTGGAAGTTTGAGAACATTCCGTATGTCTTCTAAAGACTTTTTCCTATGTTTGTAAATATCGCAAACTTTGCATTCCTTAATGAGAGGATAGTTGTTTAGATTTAACATCTCTTTATTTAGTCTAAGATTTGGGGTCAGATGTCATGGCTGTAAAAGGATATAAGTACTTGTTAGATTTAAAGCTTCCAACAATTTCTGAAACCTTATTATTCTATGTTTTAAGGAGAAATGAAAATTGCTATTCTTTAAGCTCTCCTGATTTAAGAAAGGAAGGGCTTTGGGATTACTTTTACTTTTTTGATATAGTTATACCATAGTTTGATCCATAATGGATACCATTCTTTACTCTTGGGATTATAATCAGCAACTTGTATAATTCTGTTTGCACATATTATTTCACAATATAGGTTGAAATCAGGTAATCCCAATCCACCCCTTTCTTTTGGATGCATTAACATCTGGTAACTAATTCTGACTGACTTAGGATACCTGATAAATTTAGTTAAAGCTGCATTCAGTTTCTTAAAAAAAGTTTTCTGGACTATTGTTTGTTGCATTTAGCTAAAATAGTAGCCATGAAAGAATATTCATTTTATAATTGCTACTTTTGAAAGGAAAGGTTGCTTCATTTTTCACCATCTCTGAATATCCTGATCAATGTCTGACCAAACCTTATTTAAGTTATTCTGCATGAACAGTGTTGAGCTATGTTCAAAGGTGATACCTAAATATTTCAAGGTGTATTTTAACTTTATTCCCGAATCTGGAAAATAAGATTCAGTGTTGCTTATTGGATTAATAGGGAAAATTAAGGACTTTATAGGATTCATTTTGTATTTTGACACTTTTGAGAAGCTATTGAATGAGTCAAGAAGTTTGCCTAAGTCTGTTTTAGGGAGTGAGAAGTAAAGATTTAAATCATCAGCAAAGGCTGTTAGTACAATTTTGTTCTTAAAAAAATCTGGGATATGATGGTACATTTTTTGAGTTATAAGTAAAAATAGAGGTTCTATATATAAACTAAAAATGTAGGGAGATGATGGACATCCTTGTCTGGTCCTATTTAAAATTTTTATTGGATTTGAATTTGTCTTGTTTATATGTAGAATTGTGTGAGTGCTTTCATATAAAAGTTTTATTATAGTTATAAATTCTTGTGGTATAGCAAAGTGTGGTAATACAGAGAATAAAAAGGTTAAGTTTGCTCTGTCAAAAGCTTTACAAGCATCCAACGCAAGGGCATAGATAGGGTTTTTATATTGTTTAGATAATAAGATCATTGTATCTAAAGTTAACATGTTGTCACATGTCTGTCTGTCATTCATACATCCTGATTGTCCAGGTGATATTATGTTAGATAATACAGTTTTAATCTGTTTGCAAGTATTGCAGCTAAAATTTTGATGCCTAGATTTATGAGAGAAATTGGTCTATAATTTCCAGGGTTTTTAAGATCAGACTTACCTTTAGGTATAAAAATTGTCTTTGAGTTATTTAAATGTAAATCTGTAATGCCATGCTCTCTTATATAATTATAGATTTTTAATAAGAGTTTTGATATCTTTGCTCAAAGGAGTTATACAACACTGCTGTATAGACATCTGGTCCAGGAGCTTTACTAGTCAGACTATTTATTACTGAAAGGATTTTTTGTTGTGTGAAGGGAGCTTTTTTAAGTGAGTCCTTCTGAGCTTGACTAATTTTGGGAAGGTTAGATTCCTTAAGATGAAATCCCTCTCTAAATCAATAGTTTTAAATTTTGGTGGGCCATATAAGTTTGAGTATAAATCTTCACAAGTTAATAATTTCTTGATAAGTATTATATCTATTCCCTTGGAATTCAATTTCTTTTATTATAGGGACCGTGTTGTTTACATTAATTAACCTCGCCAATAATTTTGAGGGAGTTTGTGCCCAATCTGAATACTTTGCTAAGGTTTTCACTTCTGAGAAGGAAAACTGTTCTGCATGTATGATATATAAGTCTTTTTGTAAGTTATTTATTTGTTCTTCTAGTAATGAGTTTGTCTTTTTTTTTGGATTGATTCTTCTATTTTGTTTATTTTATCTTTAATTCTGGTCTCTTTTTCTTTGAGTATTTTTTATAATATGATGCTTTCTTTATTAAAATTCCCCTAATTTTAGTTTTGCTTGCTGCACATTATAAGGGATATCAGTCAGTGTTAGGTCATGCCCAAGTTCCTCTAATATGTTATTAATTTCCTGTATTATATCTTTTTTCTGTAGCAAGTTCGGGTTCAGGAACCAGTTTATACCCCCTTTTTTGATAAGATCACTTGGCCAACTTATTTTAATTGTAATCTTCGAGTGGTCAGAGAAAAACCTAGGTTCTGTACATTAGTTTATTTGCACCTTAAAGAAAATCTCAGATATCAGAAAGAAGTAAAGTCTGGACCATGATTTGTAACAGTGAGAGTAGTATTTGAATTTTGTTACTGACGGGTTTTTGTTCTGGGAGCAATAAGGGTCAAATAATTTAAAGTCTGTTATTAGGTTATTTATTGCTATAGAGGCCTGGATGTTATAAGTTTTGCTTCTATTTGTCCTGTTATGGAATCAATTACAGCATTCCAGTCACCTCCTATAATACAGTAATAGTTTGGAAATCTAGTTAGAATGTTGTTAATTTCCATGATAAAGTCTTGTTGTTTTGAGCATGGACTATACAGACTCAAGAAAAAGAAGTGGTTTCTGTAAACTAGAACTTTTAATCGAAAATAGCACTGTCTTCCATTTATATTGGAATCCTGAAGTATAATTGTCTCTTTAAATGAATTTTTAATTAAAATAGCCAACCCCCCTTGTACTATTTGTTTCACTACCTGATGCTTTTATTGTTTTTATCCATTTTCTCTCCTTCTCATGCATCCAGTTGTACATTAACATGAGTCTCTTGTATAAATATAACATTAGCTTCTGATTTAAATGGTAAATGCATAAACCGTTTCCTTTTCTTTTTATCTTGTATCCCTTTCACTTTCCATGAGTCAATTATCCACATCTCTTTTTTTCTTATTATTTTCTTCTTAATACTAATTTGTTTAGACATCTTCTCTTTATATTTGCATGAATAACATTTTTTTAGTGGGAGTAAATATGTCTCTATTCATGTAGCACTTAACTCTCCCAGCTCTACCTCTGTGCCTACCCAGAAAACTACCTAGTCCGGAAGAGAATAGCAGTTTACAACCAAGAGGTATGTTTCTTCTTTTGCAAGAGTTATGCATTTTCATACCTCTAAATAATGTTTTTTTCTTCAAAACCTTTATACTACAAAAAACAATAGCTAGGTACACTAAGATTAGAACATCCTAGCTGATCACTTTTCTTGTCTTGCGGTTTCCTAGTTTGAAAGTATCGCCCAAATTCTACGTCTTTCATTTAAAGTTGTACTTAACTATAATTGACCACATTCAAAAGGTCAGTCTCCTTTATGTACTCATGTGTTTCAATATTATACACTGTTTTAAGAGTTTACTGAAGATTATTTTTTGAATTGCGTTCTTTCATAAGATTTAGTACTTTATGGATCAGATATATGCAATGGTATCTTCCTGTTTCTTTTCCTTTAAGGTAATACATATACTGTGCAAAACTCCTGTTCACTGGTTCAAAAAACCAAAGTTTAGGCCAGAATCAATTTTCTAAAACTCAGTACTTCACTGTTTCAAAACACACTATTGACTGACCAGTTGAATACTCTAGATAACAGAGAAGACTGGCCAAAGCATCCTGGGATTAGTTGTGACATAACAGTAGTATTGCATCAAAAGGCATTTCATACTAAAATAGAGGTATTTGTAGATCTTTAACACAGCATCAAAACACATTTCCCAGTGCAGGAACAAAGAATAATATGCTCTTTTGAGACAACTGTGATGCCTTAAAGGTTTGATAAATAACAAAGAAAGTTTTCCTAAACATTTAAATTCTTTAAATTCCTGCACAAAAAAAATATCTGCATTAGCTTGGAATTTTCAACCAACAACCAGCATAAAAAACAACCAATGTTTATATAGTATCGCATGATCTTAATAAGAATGAGTTTGTAACATGCTTCTTCCTTTGAAAGTGATCTCATATCATGTCTTCATCAGGTTATTCAGTTTCAGAGCAGGGAAAAAGACTGGCAACTCTAAATACTAAACATAATTCACATGTTACTCATATGTTTATATTGCGAATTGCATTGGAAAGCCAATAGTGCCTGATTTACAGTCTGCTAGTTACTTCATGTAGGAGTTACCAGACGTTGTAAGGGTTATGGACTTTTATTTATACCATAATTAGGCCTCTTGTAGTGAAATTTGTATAACTTGCTTCACAATTACCAGAATTTTCACCATGCCCATAAATTTCAAAGGAGTACAGCAAGAACAGTTTGAGGTAGAGACTTATAACTTAACAGTTGGACTTGGCCCTAAAGAGATAATAATAGTTTTAACTGGTGTATAACATTCTAATATTCATCAACATTTTTTTTTTTTAATGTACCTGAAGTTTACACAAAAGCATGTCTTATTGCACTAGGTCATATATGCAAGGGACCATTAGTGTTTTAGTTGTTACACCTTGTTTTCTTCATGACTGTGGTCTATACCTTGTTAGAGCTGTTCATACACAAGGTAAGAGCATAAAAATTTCCAATTGAAAGCAGAAAGAAAAGTTAGAATATGTAGCTCTTACCTCACAGTTTTCTTATTATGTGACATATATGCTGCATTTCAGCTTCTTTAATGATTCAGAGCCTAAAACCTCATACAGCAATGCATTCTTTATCCTTTACCATTCAGGATTTTACCATATTTTTTAACCATTTAAGTGAATTTACTGAACTGAGCAATTTATATTCTTTTACACCCCATGTGCCTTTACATAAGAAATCCCCTCTATGATTTACCAAAATGAAGGCACAGGTCTGCACAGAGTTGAAACTCTTCACTAACATTCATAGAAGTTTTGTATTTATAGTCAAGAGAAAGAAATTCTTGTCATTACCATATTTTACAGTTCAGCTTTCAGTAACTCTTTTTGATCTGGTGTGATTTCACAGTAAAACTCCACTGTCAATCATGAGCGGACAGGTGATCTGCTGTGGTAACCCCTAACTGGGAAAGCTGAAAGAAGAAGGGATTTCTTAGGGATCTGCAACCTTCACTATCAAAAGAGCCATTTTTGGCCCCTCTCCCACCAAAGAAAATTTTTTGGGAGCCACAAAACCTATTTGACCCCTAAAATGAAGGTAACACAATGTATAAAGTGTTATACATAGTTATTATACTAACTATAAAATAACTAGGTTTATAAGAGCAATATTTAAAATCTGTCCCTATTTTTCTTCCTTTGTTGGGATTGCTCAGTCGCTGTATGTGTGTGTGTCACATCTCTTAACCTCTTAGAACAAGAAATCTGGACAAAGCCATAAATATTGGGGCGCAAAGGCCCAAAAATATGGACACTTTTTAAATATTGCTCTTACAAACTTAGAAAGTTGATAGAATAACAGATTTTGCATTAGCAGGAATTTTGCTGAAGGGTATGAAGTCTGAAACTCAAAAGTCTATTTTTTTCTGACTTCAGCCCTCAATGATTTGCCAGAAAACCACAAATTTATGAGAAATAGACCAGAAATATGAGGCAAAAGTCAGGACATTCTGTGAAAATCTGCACAGTTGAGAGGTAAGTGTGTGTGTGTGTGTGTGTGTGTGTGTGTGTGTGTGTGTGTGTGTGTGTGTGTGTGTGTGTGTGTGTGAGTGTGTGTGTGTTTGTGTGGAAAAAGTATGTTAACAGAAACTATGTTATTCTAGCAAGTTTATAAGAGAAATATTTAAAGTCCATCCCTATTTTTGTTCCTTTGTTCCCCTTTATTTGTGGCTCTGTCCAGATTTCTTGTGGTAAGACTTTGAGAAGTATGGAAACTTTTCAGCAGATGCTGCTGCTGCCAGGGGATTGCTCAATCACTCTCAGTGTGTGTGGAATGCATGTCAACAGAAATCATGTTATTCTAGCAAGTTTATAAGAGCAGTATTAAATTCCATCGCTCGATCACTCTCAGTATATATATATGTGTGTGTGTGTGTGTGTGTGTGTGTGTGTGTGTGTGTGTGTGTGTGTGTGTGTGTGTGTTGTGCGGTAGAGTGCCTGTTATTTTTTAAAGCTACAGGGAGCCACTGCAGAGGGGTGGAAGAACCACATGCGGTTCCAGAGCCGCAGGTTGCAGACCCGTGTCTTAGGTGGTTTGGATAAACTGGTTTTCATTCTCGACCTGAGTCAGTTTGAAGTAAGAAGAAATGTTGCTTTTTCTTTAAACAGTTGTTTTTTGAGCACTATATTTGACCTTACTGAACTGAGAATAGCCCAGTTCAAGGGGGAAGGGAGAGAAGAAAGCACAGCCTTCAAAAATTGTCTGTGCATGTAGCAGGATCTTCCAAGTTATTTGAACATGGCACACACATCATTCCGATTTTTAGTTCTCTGCTTCGGTTAGAACAAAATGTCCCATCTGTGCTCTGGTTTCTTTTTTATATACTTCCAGGACTGTCCCATTACAACAAATCTTACCAATGACACCTGCTGAGGTTTTATTCAGGTTTTAGCATTTGGCAATTTGTTGAAGATTTTCATAAACAATGCTTTTGCTTCTTTTGCCATTTCAGTTGCATGTTTAACATCCTTATAATGGACGACTAATTTGCTCAGATACTTCATTAGGAATTTGTTTTTTTTCTTTTTTTGGCTATTAGATAAGCACAGAATGGAGACAGTTGTTGCCTTTGCTGCTTTGTTTGGAAGGGCAGGTCCTATGCAAATATTATTTTGCTTCCATTCCATAGGATATTTTTTTTGCTGCCATGAGAATTTTGTAAACATCTTGGTGACTGAGGAACTTCACATAAATTTGTCTGGGTTTATGTAAGCTTTGTGTTTTGCGTAGAGCTCGATGTGCTCTTTTGATCACCATCTCACCAGCTTCTGAATCATTTTCTAAAAGGCAGCTCACGACTTGTTTTATTGTTTCTATTAATTGTACTTGTTTGTATTTCTCTGGGATGCCTCGAATTAATATATTGTTCCTTCTGGTTCGTGCCTCCAAGTCAATGATTTTTTGTTGCATCTCATAAATCTTTTTAGCATTTGTTTCATTGTCTTTTTGGATTTGGTTTACTTTTAACTCATTTTTTGAATACTTTAGCCTCTGTGATATCTAGTCGTGAAGCTATTTGACTTAATGTATGACCAAACTCTGAAAGTTCGTCCAACAAGTTTTGAATGGCTATTTGTAGCAGTAGAAATGCAGATTTTAGGTCATCTAAGTTAGATATTTGCTCCACTTTTGATTTTGTTAAGCGTTTCAGGTTCTCTTGTAATTTTGTGATTCCCTGCCTGTTGATTATGGTTTCTTTTTTCAGGTGTAACCACTCGTGACTTGTTGTGTCTTTCGGCCACTCATGACTGTTTGGTTTTAATCATTTGTGCTTCAATTATTTCAGCTTCGCTCATCATTTTGGCTTGTTCAGTCTATCCTTCTTAATTTTTATCCTTTTTAATCTGCTGTATCAGGCCATTATCTCATGTTCATTCTTGAGCTGTATTCTTCATGAAAAAGTTTGTTTTTCTCTTTACAGGATACTCAATTTAGCTTTTCACAAGAGGCATCACTTGGTTATGGGTGCGTTATTTATCAATAAAAAGCTCTTTATATCTTCTTTTTTTATTCTATTTTTCATGGTTTTCATTCATCACTTTGGTTAGCTAGAGCTGCCATTTTATTTTCCATTCTAACTTAGACGGCTACATCAGGCCATTATCTTGTGTTCGTACTTGCTGGGTGTGTCTCAAAAGACATTTGTTTCACATTTTCCAGGATGCTCAGTTTGACTCTCCATTGAAGGCATCTTTATAGTCATCGGTATTTTATTTATCAAAGAGAAATTTTTCAGACCTTAATTTCATGACTTACATTGTTTTTTTTTTGTCTTTTTTGTGGAGCCGTGCTGTTAAGGTGATCTTATGTGCCACATGTTCTCCTACTCTGTTTATTTAAGCCATGAAGCCCTTAACTAAATATGTAAGAAATTAACTAGTTACATTTTAGGAAATTATCTTTTTATGCCTTTTGTGGTTCTAAGTTTTGCAGTCAGTATTAACAATCCTTTGGTCAAGTACACAGTTAATAGAAGGATTATTTAATTTACTGATTATTTTTTTATGGTTTAAAATTAAAGAAAAAAACAATGCAGTGAAAAACTATTGAACTGTAGCTGTTATTGAGATCTCAGAAATATTGATAAATGCTTGAGTAAAAGTGAAGATAGAGAAAGAAGAGAAGGCCAATGTTACTATGTAGGAATGTGAGGCTAGCAAATAGGGAAGAACGCAAAGGAGAACTGAAAATACAACAGGAGACAAGGAGGGACATGATGGAAGAAGAGGTGCAATACAAGAAAAAGGGCAGCACATGAGGTGAGGACAGCAAAAGTAAAAATCAAGGCAGAGTTGGTCAATGGTGTCAAGAAGGAAAGCAATTGATTTTATAAGTATATAGCAAAAAAAGGAAGAGAAATACATAACTGGCTAGACTGACCAAGCATGGGAGGGAGATAATGGAAGACATGGAAAATACAAGTATATTGAATGAATATTTTCCTTCTGTTTCTGCAAAGAAAAGGGTTGGGAAGGTGCCATGCTCAAATGGAGGTAAGTAAAGTAAGGAGAACAGTGGACAGCAGAGACAGTGAGTAGGAAGAGAGGGCAGTGCATGCCTTAATTGAGGTATAAAGTACAGGAAACAGATGGGTTACTTCCAAGTGTCTAAGTAATCTGACAGTGTGCTAATGGATCCCTTGACTGAGATATTCAACATATCAACCAGTGTAGAACTGCATGAGGCCTGGAAAGTTTTGAGGATGTTACTTTTGTGATAATAAAATCTGGTAAATTACAGGCCACTTAATTTAATTGCTATTACAAAGGAAATGTTAATTGCTTTCCCAAAGAACAGAAAACTTCAGCTTAACAACCAACATGGGTTCATGGACAGAAGCAACTATCAACTGAATCTGATCAAGTTATATGACTGACTTATATGAAAAATTTACATTGAATTACTAGTAAAGGTAGTCTACCTGCACTTTACCAGGGATATGACTTAAGCCCACAATGGTAACTACTAGTAAAACTGTATGAACAGAGTTTTGGATCAGGACTGAGGAAATGGAATTCGGTATTATTTAAGGGTAGGATAAAGAGAGCTGTGGTTAGTTTAATGTTGTTAGGAATAAGGGAACTGCCTAGTGGAGTACCACGAGAAGTTATCTTGGGTCCATCAATCTTCAATGTATTTTTAAAGCCATATCTGACAAATACAGAGTCACTGATGACATAAAGATTAGTACAACAGCTGAGGATGGGTGGAAGACCATATAAAAGAATTTGTAAAGGTTGATCAAGTGGCAATTGAGGTTTAATGAACATAAATACAAGGTACTGCACATAGGCCACAACGATGCTAGTGTGAAGTAACAGCTTAGGGAGAGAAAATGCAGACAACATAGTACGAAACGGACTTGGGGATGAAGATCATACCCAGCTTTAGCCACCAGCACCAAAGTGAGAGGACAGCGGCAGTAGAAGACTGAATGTGGGAGTGTATCTCAATAATGATAGAGTCGGTAAGAAAAGAAGTGTTGATCCTACTCTGGTGTGCTCTGATCATATTTTGAATACTGCGTGCAGTTCTGGAATTTATAAAAAGACAGTAATATCAATATAGTGTAAGGAGTCCAGAAGAAAGCAACCAGCAGTTTATGTGGGATGCAGGGATTAGTATGACTACAGACTAGGGCAACCAGAGCTGTCCTCACTAGAAACTAAAAGAAACAGAAATTACATGATATGGGTGCTCAAAATCATGTCTGCAAGGTAAGAAAGGGATTACACTCAACTGGAAATACAGAAGGTACTAGAGGGGGCAAAGGAAGCTGACTGTCTAGTTCAACTACTTTACTGATCAGTGAAAATTTCCACACAGAGAAGTTCATGGACCGATAGAAGGAGTTGTCACAATAGCTGTGGAGAAGAAATGCACAAATATTGAAAAGGTAATGGGACCACTTGAAGGATTTACTACGGCAAAACATTTAATCTCCCTTAGTAAAGCAAAAAAGATATTGGAATTGCAATGCCTTATCAGTATCTGTCAGTAGTTGAATATCTTGAAAAAGATCATCACACAAGCAAACTGCTATAAAAACTGTTCAAAGTTATAAAAAATCAGTTTTGCTGAGGGTCCTCTATACCCCCAAATGTGGGAAGTCTGATAACATCCCTGTGATTTTCAACAGCCTTTAGATAAGATAAACTTGGAGAAGAGAGAAGTTTTGAGTACAACATGAAACTCGCCATTTTTTTCCCTTTATCTAGTCCTGTGACCTCACTACAAATCAAAGGAGCACTACTGGGTAAATGCCACCCAGTCCTTATCACCCTAATTGACTATTACATTGAAACCCTGCTTGAGAGAAACACTGTGAAGAACTGGAAGAAAATTATCTGGCTTTTAAAAGGAAATGCTTCACATATAAGCTAATTCTATTGGAGCTATATCAAATTAACAAAACAATGTGTATAAATACTAGTTTAACAGACAAAAGTAACAGAAGTTGCATTGTATCTGCCTTTTCAGCAGATGTATAATATTTAACAGAAATATGTAGCTTTGAATGTAATTGCATTTGCTACTGTAAAAATGAACATCACAAATGCGTGTATTATTGCAGTCTGAAAGTTGCACTAGGTCACATGATGTGATTTCCTTAGTTGGACTTCAGCTTTTAGAATCTTACCTATCCCATTTGGACAGTGTCAATACAAGAACTGCATCTTCTGAATTCAAACTAGAGACACAGGGAATCATGTTTGGAAAATTTATATAACCAGAGGGAATGCCTGTTAATCCCTGTTATTTACTAGTTACTGCTAGAAGATACCCTTCATAGGTTCATAGGTGTGTAATAGGCTAATGGCCCTGGAGCCTTTACAAGCCTAGCCCATATAAATGCCCTGGCATCGTGCTGCCCGATGTTAGTTCCCAGTGCCTCTGTCAAGTAGAGCCACTGGAGTGATCCCTGGGGTGAACTTTCTATTACCCATCCACTCATCAAGATTTCTCTTGAAGAGGGACAGCGAGGTGCTCTGCTTGACATGTATGGGAAGTCTATTCCAGAGCATGGGCAGTCTCTGGGTGAGGATCCTGTCCCTCCAGCATGTTCTGTTGATTGTGGTAATGAGGTTGAGGTCTCTTGAGCGTGTCGTGCGGAGGGATCAGGATTTCTTTAGATGTAGCATTTCTAACAGAGCTGGGTCAGACATGGCTTTGTAAGTCAAGCAGATATCACCTCTAAGTAGGTGATATGAGACAAAGAATAGCTGGAGTCTTTTGAGTCTGTCCATGTAGGTCCCCTACACATGGCCAAAATTTCAGAAAGCCGAAAACCCATATGGCCGAGACCATATGATCGACTTTTGAAATCTCAACCATGCAGAACGGACATCTGTGTATAGTGCAGAATGGGAAGATTTCCATCTTCTGCACTGTAGTGCGATCTCGGAGTTGGTATATTTAAATTGAAAGGGGTGTGGGGGGTGCAGGGGGGGCTTGCCCCCTGCTAGCAATGTGTAGGTAAGTTTTTGTTTTGTTTTGTTTTTTTCATGTTTGAAACTTCACAAGCCGAACATATGATCTTGGCCATATGGGTTTCAGCTTTTTGAAATTTTGATCATGTATAGTAAACCCCATGTAGGACGTTTTTAATGCCTAGGATGCTCTTCGTGAGGTACTTCTGTTGCCTCTCCAGCTGTTACTGGTGTATAGTGAGGTACATGCCAAATGGGGCACAATACTCAATGACTGGTCTAATGAGGGAAGAGTAGAGAGAGATGATGACCTCTTTCTTCCTGGATGCAAAACCCTTTGGTAATGAGATGAGCCACATAGAAGGACTTTCTGAACACTGGCAATGTGGTGGTCAAACAAGAGGTTGCTGTCAACCTGCGTCCCTAGATCTCTTGTAACGCCTTCAGTGTTCACTGGGCTCCCATTGATGTGGTAATTAGTGGGAAATGAGTTTTTACCAAAGGGGATGAGGACTCATTTTTTGGCTTTAAGCTTAAGGCCATGGTTTCGACACCAGTCATTGGTCTCAGTGAGGCCTTTCTGTAGGATGTCTGGATCACTTGGGGAGTTAATAATGGCACCCAGCTTGCAGTCATCTGCAAACTTGGTCAGCCCGAGTCCCCTTCTGTTGGCCTGGACGTCTGACAAGTATATGCCACACAGGAGAGGATCCAGGACCGATCCCTGTGGAACTCCGCTCATAACTGGTCAGCAGTCTGACTTGGAGTTCACTACTTTCACACTGTGTGTTCTATCTGTGAACCAATTTGCAACCCACCTAGTGATATCAGGGTTGATGCCTAGTTTGATGAGTTTATCAATAATTCCCGAGTGAGGAATGGTATCAAAGGCCTTGGCCAGATCGAGGTAGGATGTATGTACTGCCTTACCTTCATCCACTGCCCTGGTGACTGACTCAAAGAAGTCAACCAGGTTGAGCAGGCATGATCTCCATTTCACAAAGCCAAACTGTGTGGGGTCCAGAGTTTGGAGATTTCCTATATCTTTGTTAATCAGGTCCATGATGATGTGCTCCATAGCTTTACATATCAGACTCATCAGGCTATAATTCCCAGGGTCTGTAGTCACTCCCCCTTTATGGAGAGGGATGACTGTAGCAGTTCATCATTCAGTAGGGACAAAGCCTGAGATGAGGCTGTGATTGAAAAGGGCACACAGTTGTGGTGCCAGTTCACTTTGTAGCTCATGTAAAACACAGCCAGGGATATTATTGTGTCCCATTGAAGCTGTATTCAAGGCCTTGAACAATGCAGCTTTAACCTATGCTGCAGTAATGCTGGGTGCCTGGCATTCTTCCGGTATTGTGATTGGTCCTTTAGGGGGGAGAGAGGAGTAAAGTTGGCACTGAGTCTGTCGGCTAGTATGTTGGCAATATCTGTTAGCTCAATATATATATATATATATATATATATATATATATATATATATATGCACACACATATATATATATATATATATATATATATATATATATATATATATATATATATATATATATATGCACACACACACATATATATATATATATATATATATATATATATATATATATATATACACACACACACACACACACACACACATATATATATATATATATATATATCAGAGTTTACTATAACTTACCCGAATGGCAGTCAGTAGAACCTCCGATGGTCAGAATCACAGTTTCCAAGGAACATGTAATTGAACCAACTTATCTAGCACTTATGATCGAGTTGCATGGTGCATTCGACCTTTTGACATGTGACATGCCGACAATGTGAAGAGAGGTCACGCTTCAATGAGGAACAGAGTATTAGCCCATTTCCTCACTGTAGTGGGATCTCAGAGTTGGTATATTTAATATGCAGGGGCTGTGGGGGGCATAGCCCCCCTGCAAAATAGTAGAATTAACATACCGTTGACTGTAGAGTTCAATGTTACATTAATGTGCATAGCAGGAGGTGAGTGACATCACCTCCTGCTATGTCGAATACATCAAACCACGGTTGTTAATGTATTAATTTTCGCTTTGGTTTCCTATTCAAAATTTTGTATTCAGCATTTCAGGTCGACATTTTACACAGTTGACTGAAGCTGATTTGAAATTTCAATAGTAAACCTATATCAGTATATACTGCATTAGAGCTATTTTATTTTCAGTTAGAATAGTTAATAAACATGCAAAATGAGCTCTGTGGAGTATGGAATGGTGTTAGTGGCACAGCTAACTAAAGAGTGGAAAACCAAGGGAATTTTTGCATGCTAGTATTTGCAAAGAAGTCATGATAGCAGCCTTGTATGCAGCTGAAATGCAGTCCTCTGAAACTGTAGTAAGCTAACTATTGGCCAGCTATTGGCCACAGGTGTTGACCATCCTGCAATGCAACTTATTCCATCTCCAGATGATCTCAATTAGAATTAAAGACACTTGAGCTGGAGATGAAATGTCTGGAGGTCAAGGAAGCTAAGAGAATGAAGCATCAGGAGACACTGAATAGAGAGAAGGAGTGAAAAGAAAGAGAGATAAAAGAAAAAAAAAACAGTACCAAATGCTGGCCATTCATCAACAGCACAAGAGTAATGCTAAAGAAAGTGGAACCCTAGCTGCCAAGGTCAGTACCAAATTGCTTCTTTTGGTTTAATTTCTCTAAGTCTTTTAGGTTTCTAATACCATGAAGGAATGAACCCCTTTCTCATTTCATTGTATGATTAAAGTTCATGAAATTACTATTGTTTCAGTCTTTGATGTTAGCCAAAATGTCTCTTCTCAGCACTGCAATGGCACCTGGATTGACTCCTGTAATTTGTACAGTTACATGTAGCAGTAGCATATCTAAATATGACCATAAATTCTTTTTTATTGGATCTGTTACTCCAACTACTATTGAAACTGTCTGATAAGGGTATAGCCAGGTATACTCTTTGTACTCTAAAGTAAATTTTTTCTCAGCACCAGTAGAAACACAGGGGTCTTATCAGACTATATTATGTTTATAATAATCTGAATGAATGTCTCTGCCAACATGCTTATAGCTTACTTACAGAGAGGCCTGTAATTCTAAAAACAATACTTCTAACAGTTTTTGACTGAGCAGCTGAAAATATTATACACATTGACTGCTGGATGGGCAACAGATTGAGAGATGTACCCATTTTTTAAATGACATGTGGATTGGCGATAGCAATAAGGCTTTGATAGTCCAAAATGGAATTCACTGACTATACCCTTGCTGTTTGCGTATCCTTCCTTCATATCGCCTTTCCTATCTACCTGCAAATCATGGTATTTTATGACTTTGTGTTTTTCTGTACATATGGCTGTAATCACTGGGTGTAGCAATTTCAATGATCAGTGCTATTTTGTCTTTTTTTTGGGACTACTATACCTGTTTTTCTCACATATGTTTTATGAACTGTTGGTAATGGGTGATCCCATATGTTATAAGCTTCATCGTTCTCTATAATGCTTTGTAGCTCATGCTTCCAATACTTCTCAACTACTTCAATATTGTAATGTTTGCACAATCCCCAGTGTAACAATCTTGCCACATTATTGTGCCTTTCAGTATACAGACCTTCTGCCATGACTGTATCACACCCAGCAACTAGATGTGTGACGGTTTCCAGTTCTGTTTTACAGAACCTACATTTGTCTGTTTCTCCCATGTGTTCAATGGACTTTGTAAACCAATATTTATGTAGTCCACTATTCTGGGCCACCATTATTAACCTTTCATCTTTTAGTTTCAACTCACCTCTCCTTAACTTTTCCTGTGTCAAATCTTAATCAACACGAGGTTATTCCAGGAAATATCAGTACTTGCCATAATATTTATGCATTTTCCACATTCCTTTCTTTTTTATCTGATCCTTCTCCTTATATTCTTTAATTTGTTTTTTGGCACATAAAGTTGCTCTCTGATTTTTGTCTACTTCTGGCTTGATTCACATTCCCATGTGACACCGATATGTTTCTGCTAAACTGTGCAGGGAAGTCATCTTAGACATCCTCTCCTCATGTTTGAAAACTTTCACTATGTTTGGATCTGATGAAGTCAGCAGATATGTATGAAGTCCCATGACTGCAGATCTATACATGAAATCAGTTTTGAGGAGGCCCATACCTCTTTCAGAGCTTGGAATATATAATCTTGCTATACACTGATTTTTATATATCATTTGATAAGTATGAAGTATTTTTCTTGTTTTTTTTATCTAGCCGATCCAATACCTTTTAGGGCCAATCACACCAAAACTGTAAGTTAGAACAGAAAGAGAAAACTGGTTTATAGCTTGGACTTTATTCCTAGATGTCATGGCTGTTTTCAGTATTATAAAGAAAACACCAACCATGAACTTGTAGCAAACCTCAGGTCAACAAATACAACCAATGTAGAAGATACTGAAAAAAGACTGAAAAAACAAATGGACCAAGGAACAGCTGAGTAATCCAGTATAAAAATGAGTTTAATTCATAGGAAGTAAAAATATGAACGCTTTCACAGCTGTGCTGCTTCTTTAGATGTATAATCACCTCACTAAGCAACTTTTATATATACAAATTCAGATGAATCACATTTTCTTTTGTAGTAAAAGAGGAATTGATTCTGCAAGGGTCTCTCAGTGCAGTGGCAGTTTTAACATCTCTGCAGTAGTGTGGGGTAGGGGACTGTCAATTTTTCTTGGACTGCAAAAGAAAACCCTGAACAAAGGCCAGCAATTTATCTACTTTTCTGGCTGTAGCTGGATAACTTCTAAGTATAGTGTAAAACAAGCTCTGAACCAAACATAAATGAGGGTCATTAGAGACAGAAAAGAAGCAGTCCTGCAAAGCATTATGGGAAAGAGAAAGGGTTGAGGAAGAACAAGATCACATTGATACGTCAAGCCCCATTGGGTAGCCATATCGTGGAAAACAGGCTAAAATTACAAATAAAGCACTTAGAGTGATTTCAAGGTGTTCAAATAGGTCAGGAAGCAAAGATACAGTGAAAAAACTGATTTTTTTTTAGTTCTAGGGTGGAGTTTTCTTTTAAAGCTTGGGAAGCAGAGAGTTGGTGCTGGAGAGTCACCATTTGTTGGACAGCGCAGTGGTGCAGTGATAGTGTTGTCGCCTCATAGCACAAGGTTCTCCAGTTCGACTCTCAGCTGGGGTGTCTTCTGTGCAGAGTCTGCATGTCCTCCCTGCATTTGTGTGGGTTTCCTCTGGGTGCTCCGGTTTCCTCCCATGTTACAAAGACATACGTCTGGAGCATTTCTCCCCAGACCTCCACTGAAAATTGGCTTCATTCCAAGTCGGACTTTCCCAGTTAACAAATGTAAAATAAATTTACCCACCATTCTAAAATATTGTGCATGTGTAAAAAATAATTATGGTCAAACTTCAATTACTGTTGGCAAGCTTGCACTGAAGAGCACTAGCTTCAGTCCAAAGTGGGTGAACTCGGAAGCCAATAGTTATAACTCTGTTCTGTAGCTGAGCAGTGTGGAGTTTACTTGGGTGTTCCATGACTTAGCTATTATCCAAGGCAACAATGGACATTTTCCATATATCTTTAAAGCTAACTACACTTTTTTGTTTTAATGGGTATCAGTCATGGGAGTGATACCCCATATGGCTGGTTCCTAGATACATCAAATATTGATGGCATTTAGGCAAGCATTGGAAACCATAGCCCCTACCTGTCATATCTTTGTATAATTTTTCTAAGTGTGTTGTAGTGATTTGAAGAGTTTGTGGTAGTTTTTGTGGAAAAATACTTTCTTAAAAGAGTAACTCTCTTTTTTAAAACACATGTCATTTATTTGGACTTAATTAAGTTGCAATGTTTAAATACATTTCTTTATTTCTTCTAAATTTTTGATTGCTTTCCTTTTGAACATTGTTTTTACATTTCTAGCTTTCTTTTGCATTTTAAACGTAGTAATGTGACTCTCATCTAGGAGGACTTCTATTAACTTATTGAAGTATTACAGCACATATGAATCATCACATTTAAATTGCTTAAATATGTAATTTTAGCAGTGCATTTTTTCTTCTGTGGATGTATGTTGATGTGTCCATGGTCAACAGAAGAGAAAACCTGTCCTTTAAGGCAACCCTTGCTACCACCTTTAATTTATTTCATCTTTTAGACCAAGTGAAGAGATATACTTTGGGATTCAGAAACATGCTTAGAGCAGTCATAGATTGCCTTCCTCAGATACTGCTCATAGCACAATGATGCCCAACGCTCAATATCAATTAACTAGGTTAAAACTCACAGATTTTATTACAGCTAGATAGTAATCCCACTCACAGCTGGAATAGACCTGGGATGAGAGAGGGAAGTTTGCAATTGTAGCTAGGGAGTCAGATGAGATAAATTTCCAAGCATACACATGCATATGCCTGTGTGTGTGTGTGTGTGTGTGTGTGTGTGTGTGTGTGTGTGTGTGTGTGTGTGTGTGTGTGTGTGTGTGTGTGTGTGTGTGCATGCATTAAGAAGCATAAATATGTGGAAGTGGCACTTTTCTTTGAAGGAACCACTGCACTGTTTTAATCTGTTTTTTGATCACAAACAGGGCAGAAATAGAAATATAGGACATTATAAAAAGGGGCAGCAAGCACTGAATAACACACACTAAAAGCAGGCAAGGTGGAGAGGGAGGAAGTGTACGAGCACCCATTTTTTTCTCTTTTAAGCAAGGAAGGTGGGGAAGGATACAAGAGAAGGCAAATGTATGGTAAGAGGGCAAGTGGCACAAGCAGAAACATGCACACAAACATAAAACAGAAACAGACTGGCAAGGGAGGTGCTGACACATTTATGGTTGGGGTGGACAATAGATTCAGAGATGTACAAATGAAGGACAATGGTAATGGGGAGGACTGGATAACAAACAAGGGAGGAGAACACCATGATGAGGGATGCAGTGGGTATGGTCTTTCTCATTACACTGCTTGTGAGATACCCAGGGGAAGGTCAGACAGCAGCCTGACTACCTCCCCACTGGGCTCTGCCTGAGGTGTGGCTGGCAGGGGAAGGCA
The DNA here is from genome assembly GCF_019279795.1 of Protopterus annectens. Classification (NCBI taxonomy): domain Eukaryota; kingdom Metazoa; phylum Chordata; order Ceratodontiformes; family Protopteridae; genus Protopterus; species Protopterus annectens. The sequence goes on along the minus strand of NC_056739.1, from coordinate 1,705,253,176 downwards.
GTGAGGCAACTGTACCAGTCACACTAGCAGGCTTTCTAACTGGTCAATGTAAGCCTGTCATGATGGCAACCAATCCACTACTACCACTACACAGGCTACAGAGAAGGGTGAGAAAGAAAACTGGCATGCCATCAGCATGATAAATCTATGAAACACACAACTAAAGGCATCATACAAATATCTAACTATTACTGCATAAACCAATGCCAAAATGTGAGATAATATCAAAGCCCTTGGCCAGATCCAAGTAGGTAGTATGAATTCATTTCCCTGTGCCCAATGCATCAGTGAACTTCTCAAAGATGTCCAGCAAGTTTAGGAGACAGCATTTGCCTTTGACAAGCCCAAACTAATTTGGGGAAAGGGACTGTAGACTGCTCATGTTATTGCTAATAAGCTCCATAATGATGTGTTCTATTTCTTTATAGATAAGGCTGTTGGGGCTTATAGGTCTATAGTTTCCAAGGTCAGTAGTGGGCCCCCCTTTGTGGAGTGGAATTACTATAGCAATTCTTCACAGCTCTGTTCCAGTTCCAGGAGAGAGACTGAGATTGAATAGGTTCAGAAGCAAGTTTACAAGACTGTGCTTGGAGCTGACAAGAAGGCAGTTTGGCACATTTCTGGACCCATATGGATAGTATTTATGGCCTTGGAAAGAGCCCTCAGAACTTGCTGTAAAGTGGTCAGACAGGGTGTGGATGTGATAATATGTAAGCAAAATTGAGGGAGAGACAAGGAAGCAAAGTCTGAGATACATTTGTTTGTTAATGTGTTGGTTGTGACTGCTGGTGATGATTGTGTATTGTAAAGTATAAGCTTAGTGCACTGATGGATATTGGCTCTAAAGTTTCTGACACAGTTGAAAAAGGCTTTGTGCTTGTCCTTAACATAAGTAGCAATTTTAATTTCTTACTTTCCTTTGGAGGATTTCTTTGTTAATGTTTTTGAGTACATCTTTAGTGGTTTGGATATTCATTTGTTCTTTTGAGCAGTATGTGTTTTTTCCTGTTGTTGTATTGTTTGTTTACACTATGGTTTCACTACAGGGGTTTATTCCTGAATGTGGCCTTGTATTTATACCTGAGGGGGAATCAATGCCTCAGTGCATACTTTCAGGTGTGTGTAAAAGTTGTCCTCGAATGCATCAAAGACAGAATCATCGAGTGAAGCTGGGTGCTTAAATTTCATGAGGTCATCAGCTAACTGTAATAGATTTGCATTAGAATAGTCTCTAAAGACTGAAGGGTTTGATGAGAAATCAGGTTTTACCATAAAAGTGAAAATTACTGAATGGTGATCAGATTTGACTATGTGCATTTTGCTATCTATCGTCTATATCCATAAAGATACTTACATTAGGTGTCTATGCATACAACCCTATGAAGTCAAAGGTATGCCATATGCAATGTCAGCCGCAGTCAGTCATCACACAGATGATACTTGATAGAGGTGTTTGAATGGAGGCCCTTGTCTGCTAATATCAACTGCAGGCTGAACATCACGTGTTTATCAGCTACCTTTTTACCTTTGGAGATCAATGTTATAAAGGTGTATGAACAGTGACTATGGTTATATAAGTGTGTGTGTTCCAAACAGCACGTGAGTATGAGTATTGTGGACATCTGCTAGCAACACATAGGATAGTAGACTATATAAGTCTGTGTATAACAAATGTACTGATATTCATATTGTCACATAATTTATTTTTTTCTTGCACAGCATTATGCCTGACAGAAGAAAGCCTTGTAAATGCAAGTTCTCCTTGTGATGATAGGAGGTACTGCCAACTATGTCAGGAGAAGCAGGGCAGTGGATGTGTAACATATGCCAGCACAGCCAGTTGGAATTTAGTAAAAAATTATATGTTACTTTAATACCAAACTAATTTGTACAGATGCTTGTGTTGAAAATGTATTTGCGAAGAAGTTTGTGATAAAAATGTATCAACAGTGTGACTTGCTGGAAAGGAAAGACATGTACATGCATTATTGTTACTGTTTAAATGTAGATGTTTTAAGAGAAGATACTGGAGGAGACAATGTTAATCACAATCCAGCTGCAGCAAACTGAAAAATTGTTGAAATTAAATTAGGCCATAAAGATTGTATCTTACAGTTCTGGTTGCAGCCAGAGACAAAATGTCTGGGAAACTAAGTATTAAGAAGCCTTCTGTATCGTCACTAGCAGTGAGCTAATTGTATTCTGGAAGGCTAGAGGTTTGAAATTGTTTTATGACTTCCAAGAGCTGCAGCATATCTGAGCAAAGCTCTGTCTGTGTGTATGGTAACACGTAGGTGCTAAAATCCTGGCAGCTTCTAGTGTTGGTGATAGTGTGGGAAACAGAGTCAGATGATCAGATGTGATGTCATTCTATAAACTATCCCAGAAATAATATTTAGATATTATATTGAGAAGTCTCTCAGTCAGACTGGGCAGTCTGTTTCTTGGAACCTGACATAGAAGGATCCCTCACCTACTACATCTTGTCTTGCTCTAGTAAGCAACCAGGGATAGCAATTTTCTAAATCAGTTAGGAAAATAGTGAGAACAGTTAAGTATTGTTTTTTGTAACTGTGTGAATCTATTCATCTGTGTTATTTTAATATTTCCTGGGATTGAAACTCGGGTGTTTAATGTGAACAGATATTTTGTATTTTTATGTTTATTTTTATTATTTATTATTAAATATATTTAAACTTTTCATTGTAGCTGGTCCTTTTTAAATAAATGTTTAAGCTTTGAGAGTATGTGCATATATTTATTTGGTGATAACTCTGGAAACTCCTGAAAGCCTCGCTGCTTGGTCAACATTACCATTTGTATTAATATAATTCCACTCAATATAATTGGATACCCTTTTAAGAGCCTTATAGTAACTGACTGGTGGCAGTGAATCTACCTCATAGTCTGGGCAGAGCTGGTACAGCAAGTAATCTGTGCCAGCCTTTCCCAGGTGTGACTGTGTGCGTGTCTGTGTGAGTGTCTGAAAATTACATCTGTATGAGTGTGTATGTGTGTGCGTGTGTGTGTGTGTGTGTGTGTGTGTGTGTGTGTGTGTGTGTGTGTGTGTGTGTGTGTGTGTGTGTGTCTGAAACTTAAATCTCAAAGTGTGTGTGTGTGTGTGTGTGTGTGTGTGTGTGTGTGTGTGTGTGTGTGTGTGTGTGTGTGTGTCAGCTACTTGGAGCAGGGACACAATCACTGGTTTCACAGAGAGGGGGCTGGAGGACTTGGCTTAGACACTCGGCTGATGACCCAACCCTACAGCTGTGCCAGTGGGGAGTCTTACTGGGGACCTGGATGGAGATAGATAGAGAAATCCAGACCCTAAGCTGAGTGTGTTTGCTGTGTGCTCTTAAGGGAAATTGTGCTTGATGCAGGCAGGTCTGCATCTGGAAATACTGAGTGTATCCATTTGTATTCCAAGTGAACATCCCTCTCCATTGTCAGTAGTGAGGATTCACGCTGCTTGATTACTGGCAAAGAGTGGGGACCTCACACTCCTATACAGAGAAAGAGATCTTGTTGCAGCCCCTCCGTCTTCATGCTCAGAGGATGGTCATCCCTAGTAAGTCTGGTTAGCCTTATCATGAAGATGCCTGGCAGGATGGGAGTAATGATATCAGAGGTGCCAGTTGCCAGGGCAAGGACCTCCAGCAGGTCAAATGCTGGGTACCAACATGATTCATGCAGCAAAACAGTGTGCTGTCCACCTGGCACAAGAATGTAGGGTGACAGGAAGCAGTATGTCAGCCAAATTGGCATTAACTGAGATAGAGGAGTTCCCTGCCTCTCTGCACATTGAATCAGAGTCATCAGTATCCTGTAGTGGAGTGCTGGATATTGAAGTGGAACTGCAGCAGGCTCCACAAATTTATGCCCCAGGTGTGTCTTTGTGATGTTTTAGTTTTTTGAATACTGAGCAAATTTGTACTGTACTACATATCATTAAATGTAGTTTGTTTTGTTCTGAGAGAACATCAGGGCTTCAGACTAGAAGACCAATTATACAAGATAAAGTCTATCTTATTATGTTCCATCTGTATATAGTATTTAGTATTCATTCACTGGGATTATAGTAGTGGTGATGTGTTTTACTTATTCTGGGTATTTTTGTTTGGTACATTTACAGGTCATGTACTATCTGGCTCATCCACTGTGGATGCACCACTGTTTAATACTGGATATGATTCTGACTTTGACAACGATAGTGGTGAAATGTTGGTATGGTCAGGAGCATGGTGTCTGTGTTAGAAACAGGGAATGTGGAATCCAGATCCAGTACACAGAAAGTGGAATTGGCCTCTGTGCCTATTGAACTCACCCTGGATACACAAGTAGGCACTGAAGGATGGGGAATCACAGACAGATCTGGTGTGGAAGGGGTATCTCTATCTGCAGCACAGTCCTCCCTTGGATGCCATAAGCTCCATTGAGCATGGGGAGGACAGAGGTGGTCAGCATGCTGCTGGCAGTAGATACCATAGGTACCAGCCTCTCTCAACTAGCTGTCCATGACACAGCTAATTTGCATGGACATCATAAATGGACAGGCTACTAACATCTCAGTCTTTGTTGAGATGATATAAGTTTTGCAGGGTGTGCAAAAATACCTGAGGGATTGCATGTCCCATACTTGTGACATATTGGACATGTTGCATAGGTAGCCTGTGCAACTCAGTTCCCCATGTGGTTGCAAAATGCATGCCATGCATATATCATATGGTGCTAATGTTGAGGGCTGCCATAAGAGTGGATGGCCTAGATCAGTAGCATTCAGAACTATCACTTCCACCACATCATCTAGCATGGAGATGAGCAGGGTCAGACCTGGATGTTCCTGAAGCCATGGAGTTTATACTAGTGTCACATCCAGTATGGGTCATCACTCTTGTTCTTGCAGTACATGTACCTATAGGCAAGGGCTTATTAGTACCAGTGAATCACAGAGAAGAGGGACATCCTGTGAATGGGGGCATGCAAAGTATGCCTACACATCTCCTGTGGCTACTGTAGACACATATATATCCAATATCCACTTACACATACACACACACACACACACACACACACACACACACACACACACACACACACACACACACACACACACACACACACACACACACACACACACACACACACACACACACACACACACACACACACACACACACACACACACACACACACACACACATACACACACACAGCTCAAAAAATATTTCCTTAGATACACAAATTTGCTCACCCATTATTTCTGACAGAGTAGTCTGCACAGAATTTTTAAAATCTGCCATCTTATTACACTCCCAAAAAATGTTCTCAATTATCTCTTTCTTTCTCATCACACCTCCAATATTTGCAATCTACCAGAGGAATAATTCTTTGGAGTCTGCTTGTGGTATAAAAATACCTATGTAAACACTTCCAAGCAAAGATATTTAGTCTTCTAGACTTTGTTGCATATTTGAGAGCCATACATACAAACATATATCTTCTCATTGTTTCTTTGTGAATTGCTTATCCACTCTCTCCCCAATCCTTTCTAACCTCCTCTGATTCCTATAGTTATCAAGCAATATGTTATATGCCTACTAATTATCCCTTTTTAACAGCACTTATGTTCTCGGTTCTACTAAAACTTCTACCAGTGCTGGTCTTTCACTATGGATCCCCTATTATTTTTCTTTGCCTATACTTTGATATCAGTTGTTTATAAAAAAGGCAGCCTCTAGCTTGCAGTCCAAATGAATTCTTGGCCTCTTCCCATTCTCTTAACTTTCCTTCTCTAATTATTTCCTCCCAATACCTTGGTTCCTTTGAAAGTTTTTTCAAATTCCACCCCCTCTTGCCAATTGTCTGTATCCCTAATTGCAGCCATCCCTCTTGTCAGAATCTCCTTTCCCCATTCCTGTGTTGGTTTAGTTCTTAGAATATTTTCTGCTACTTTTGTGAATACAATATTATTTGTGTTTATTATTATTCTCCTTAAGGGTCTTCATCCAAAATCTCAGTCTTTCCTTATTTCTGGAACTGTTCATCATCATCAATCATCTCTTTCCACTTTGAATTAAAGCTTTCTGCTTGTGCTAATGTATAGGAGCCTTAACCGTGTACCTCTGAAATACCCCTTCAAATCAGGTGATCCCAAAACCATCTTGTTCTATTAGAAGGATCAGTTTATCCCACTTGACTCTTGTCCTCTTCCCCTCTGAGATAAAATCCTTCAAATCTTTATTAATTGCTATCCACAACTTCTCCTGGCATGTGTGAAGGACTAAAAACATGTTCACTGCTTGTATCTTGCTATCCATATCCATAAAGCAGAGCTTCCAATTTCTGAGTTTTTGTATCATCTTTTGTTTAGTCTCTTCCTAAATATGCTTAGCTGGTAGAACAGAATCCTTTTAACTCATACTCCTAAGTGCTTCATTGTATCATGTGCCCATAAATATGGGTATTGCTGGACCAATTCATGTGTGGGTACAGAGTTTACAGCTATTGCCTTTGTTTTATTTTCATAAATTTTGTAACCAGAAAGACTTGAAATTGTCTACAAATGTTCCTCAACACTGAAATATCCTTTTCTGGTCTGTAAATAAAGCCAACTTTTCTTGATTACCATACAAATTATATCCTTGAATTGAGTGCCTTATTTTATTTACCAATGGTTCTAAAAATAATGCAAATAACAAAGGGAAAAGAGAACACCCCTATTTGGTTCCTCTTTTCAAACAGAACATTGAGAGAGAGAAGAAGGTTCAGAGAGGAACCCCCCACTTTAGTTTTCACTTCTGATTCCTCATATATCCTTCTAATTAACATTATTTGTCAGGGAATGCAAATGCTTCCATTGCCCTACTGATAAAATTCCAGCTAATTCTGTCAAATGATTTCTCTACATCAAGTTCCACCAACAACAGTGATATTTTCTTACATTCTGCTTCCCTCTGAGTCATCATTGTTTTGTTAATATTGACAAACATTTGCTTCCACTCCACAAAACCACAATGATCCATATCTATCAATTTTGGCATCGCCCTTGCCATTTTTTGTCAATTATAGACATAAACACTTTATAATTATGGTTTAGAATCAAAATGGAACATGGGTCTTTACCATATTTAGGTATTACAGCCACCTCACTGTAAGTGTTAACTAAGACCAAAAATAAATGTTACCTAAATGTTTTTCTGCCTCCTATTCCCCCTTGGTCCCCATACCTAGACCAGTAAATTTTGTCTCTTCTCCTGTTATACCCTAAAACTCAATAGCCTTGCTACTCCATATCTGCATGCCTTTCTCCTAGATAACTAATACTTCTATTGCCCCCCTTCCTCTGCCCACTTAAATAAAACACAACTTCTCAATAACTTCTCTTGCTACAATTTACAGCATAAATTTAAATAAATTGCAAAACTTACTGATAATTTCTGATGATTCCTTGTTTTAGAGTCATGTCCAACCTTCTCCATTCTCCCTTACTTCGCTTGGGCTCACTCCGCTCCCCTACCCTACTGCCATGTCCCTCCCACCCCCTACAGCTACATTTATATCTCCTAGCCACACCTATTACCATAATTAAACCAATTAAATTCTAACACTTCCTGGTTCTCAGTACCACCCATTATTAGTGGCACCACCCATCCCTATGCCCCCCTCCATATCATACTTACTCTTCCTATTACATACCATACTACTACTAGCCCTACTCTTACAACTCCCCTCACTCAACTCTAGTTCAACATTCACTAAACACACATCTGTAACCACCCTCCTAACCACCCTATCTGAAAGATATTCTCAAATATCTAGCCTGTATTATATAACTCCACTACTCTGCTCCAAAATACTCATTCTGCACACAAACTATTCAACTCTCTGTTCAGGTTGTACCTTCTCCCTTCCACTGCACTTTATAATCTCTGAAGACCTACTCTCAATCAACCCCAATCATCAATTACCTCAACATTAATCCAATGTGGTGACATCCATCCCAACCCAGGTCCTACTGCCACTACTCCGTATTACAACCAACTCCACTAACTGCTTTAAATCATTGCATATTTCCCCCATAAACCTACAAAGCATTTGCAACAAAACTGCTGACCTACATGCTTGGTTAGCACAAAATAAAAACAATATCCTTGCCGTTACCGAGACATGATTAAAACCAAATATAAAATATTCAGAGTGCCTTTCACCCAACTACAGTACAATAAGGGTCGATAGAACCAACAAAAAACGAAGGTGGAGTTGCCACCCTATTCCCTAATACTTTTAACTTGTTCCTATTCAGAGAACACATCCCCCGATTCTCTAATGCTGCAATTCTGGTCTCCTTCCTAAAACTAATAATCATAATTCTATATATTCCTCCTGGAAATAATATACCAGTTTTGGAAGAAATATTATCTTGGGTCTCCCACACCATAAAAAATGAAACTATAATACTGGGCGACATGAACATCAACTTGTCAAACATTAGTTTAAAAAGTCCATCCACAAATATAAACTTGTTTTACTTCTCCCAACTTATCACCCCCACTAGATATAATAACAGTACTAATGAAGGTTCCATCTTACACTGGACCTTAGTCTCTGACCCCACTAAAATTTCATCAGCCAGCACCCTCCCTAACTCATTAAGTGACCACCTTCCTGCATTTGTTAGTCGAACTACACCCACTCTCATGAAGGACCATCACTTGAAACATGTTAGGAACCTATCCAACTTTCATCCACAGACATTCAACCCCATCTTAAAAAGTATCAGTTGGAATAACCCAAAAACCCTCCCTCTAGATGATACTCTATACTATTTCAACACTACCTTCCTAAAACTATTAGACAGCCTTGTACCCCCCCCCCCCAGAATAAAAAGAATAAAAACTAATCATGGTCCATGGTTAACTAAACCAACAAAGGAGCTAATGTTAACTAGGGACAAAATCTGGAAGCTTTGGCAAAAACAGAAAAACAATTCTGATCTATTAAAGTTCAAACAACTTTGCAATCAAGTAAAAAGACTGGTATCCAAAGACAAGAAAGAATACTACTTAAAGCTTCAAAAAAACACACAAACATAACCCTAAACAATTCTGGCCCTCCACTGGTACTTTCCTAAACCCAGGCACAAAAAGTAACCCTTGCCCTCACCCTGAAAAAACACCTGAGCAAATAGCAAGTCTCTTTAACTCGTACTTCACAGACACAATAGCTAATATTACAGCAAACTTCTCTCAACTTCTCCATACAACAAACATTCCAGGCAAAACCACTCTCACTCAACATACATAACCCCAGTACCCATTCCCTACTACAAAGTTTCTAGGTCAAACTCTTTCATAACACACCCAGTCCCAGTCCCCCTCAACCACACACCCAGACTTAGTCACAACAAGTACCTCACCTGAATTCATACTCACTACAGCCCCAACTACAACCATAAAAAGACTACTTCTTAAACTAAAACCTAGCTTCAACACAGCTGACGGTCTACCCACAGAATACCAGAAAAATCGCTACAGAAGCTATTGCTTACCCCATTAGCATACTCATTAATAGAGCCATCCAAGAATTCTACGTCCCCAACCTCTGGAAAAGAGCATATATTCTATCTCTCCACAAAGGTGGTACGTCATCTGATATTTCCAACTTCTGCCCCATAGCTATTCTCTCTCCCATTTCCAAACTCATAGAAAAACGTGTACATATGCAACTTCTACATTTCCTTCTTAACAAACAAATCCTTTATCAAAGTCAACGTGGTTTCAGACCAAGCCACAGTACTTCAACTGCACTAATGTCCTTCATGGACTTAGTCAATAAAGCCCGTGACTTTGGGAAGATCATCTCCACTCTATTTCTGGACTTATCTAAGGCCTTTGAGCCTATCTCTCACTCACTCCTTCTCTCTCAGCTTTTTAACATCGGACTATATACTCCATCTCTCCAGTGGCTCAAAAGCTATCTATCTGACAGAGAACAGGCAGTAAAATGGCACCACTCTATATCCCCATATATTCACAACTCCACTCGTGTTTCACAAGGCTCTATATTAGGACCTCTACTTTTTAATATATTTATCAATAACCTTCACTCATCATTCCATCAGGAGGTCTTGTCAATACGTGGACAACTCTACTATTATTTGCTCTGCTGAAAATACATCACAGCTACAACACATCACTCAATCTACTTTTTCCGCCATAGAGACGTGACTGCATAACAACCATCTGTCTCTAAACTCCAGTAAAACCAAACTATAATATTCACTCCTATGAAAAATACTCCCAACAACAAATCTCAATTTACCATACTTTCCCTGAACCACACAAAAATCGACTTAGTTAGCCTTACTAAACTCCTGGAAGTCATAACTGATGATAGCCTAAAATCTGATCTACACATACAAAATAACATCAGTAAGACACACCAGAAATTTGGCCTTCTTTACAGACATAAACATTTCCTTTCTCCCTCTACAAAAGAAGTACTTGCTTCCACCTATCTGCTTCCTTTTCTTGTATATTGTGCCCCTTGCTAAGCAACCTCCAATCCTCACTCAAAACTAAATTCGAAACAAGCTATAACAAAATCGCGAAGTTCACAACAAATACCCACCTCTCCACCCACCACTGTACACCTCTAAAAACACTAAACTGGCTTGAGTTCCCCCACTGCCTCACCTATCTCCAACTAACTACCACGCACAGAATACTTTTTAACCTCAAGATTGCCCTGCCCTAAAATCCTTATTTTCCCATTACAATCCCAATAGGTCCCTAAGATCAGAATACCAACACCTCCTGCAAATTCATAAACCCAAACTTCCTGCTGATCAACTACTGTAATCCTGGACTATAGCCAAAACCTGGAATAGCCTTCCTCTAGCTATTCATACCACCCACAGCACTGTTTCCTTTTAAACAGCTCTGCGTAAACACCTCTACTCCGCCTGGATTTGTAATTGCACTAAGCCTCTTCCTTCCATAACCTAACTGTCATTACCCTTCTATCATTCCTCTCTCTCTCTCTCTCTCTCTCTCTCTCTCTCTCTCTCTCTCTCTCTCTCTCTCTCTCTCTCTCTCTCTCTCTCTCTCTCTCTCTCTCTCTCTCTCTCTCTCTCTCTCTCTCTCTCTCTCTCTCTCTCTCTCTCTCTCTCTCTCTCTCTCTCTCTCTCTCTCTCTCTCTCTCTCTCTCTCTCTCTCTCTCTCTCTCTCTCTCTCTCTCTCTCTCTCCAACCTTTACTATTCACAACTTTCTTTCTATGCCTATATCTCAAGTTGCTCTTTTGCAGTACCTTTTTCTTTTGCCTCTTCCGTCTTATACCTTCCTCACTTGTTCTCTTATATCCTATAACTCCTTTAACTTAGCTACTAGCAGTGTGATAGTGTGATTAAGCTTAGAACTGCAGCAAAAATTATGTATGCTAGACAGTTGACATAATGTTTACCTATAATACTATACAAACTGTAGTGGATTACTTGGTAATACGTTTATGCTGTTTGAGTTTGCATATTCCTAATGTGCTTCTTTTGGAGCTGTTCTCCCCAGGCCTCCACTGAAAATGGGCTCTGCTTGGCCCAGTGGACTATCCCGGTAAATATAAATAAATAATAAATGAGATCTAATGATATACCTGGCTGCTTAATTAATAGTGTTAAAAATGCCCTTGGAAACATGGTCATCAAGCTGTTTAACTTGTATTTTACCAGTGACTTTGTCTATGATGAGTGGCACCCAGCGGTGGTGATGGTCCTCCACAAGGGTGGCCCTACAACTGACTCAAGTAATTACAGACCTTTTAGCCTTACAAGCCTCATCTGCAAAGCCAAGGACAGTATGAAAACTGATCTCATAAACTGTAATATGAAGAGTCTTGTTAGACTTGACCCCTCCAGTAGCTTGACTTGAAGGGTAGATCCTGTCTGTTTAAGCTGGTAAACTTCTTCAAAAGGGTTACAGAAGAAGTTGATGGTGACCATGCAGCATATATGCAGAGTTTCTTGACCTGGCCAATGCCTTTGGCACCATTCCTCATTCTAACATCATACAAAAGTTAAATGCTTTGAAAATCTACCCATATGTGGTAAGATGCATAGCAAACTGGCTGAAAGTCAGGACCCTCACAGTGCAAGTTGCAGGTGCCTCATCAGAAAGTATGATCACTCAGGGTTTGGTGCTGGGACCTCTCCTTTTTGGTATTTACTTCTCAGTTCTCCAACCGGATAGCCAAGACATGCGGCTTTTAAAGTCTGCAGATGACTTCAAACTAGAGATTGTTGTTTTACCACTTAATGACTGGGTGTCCAGAATATATTCTCCTTAATACAGTCTTTGTGTACTAAAAACAGGCTCAGAATAAGTGCTATAAAGTGCAGCACCATCACTCATGGCAGACAACCTCTCCCTGTATTATACTGTAGGAACAACCACCACTAAAAAATGAAAATTTAGTCAGAGGCCTAGGTACTTGGGTTGATAGCCCCCTATGTGACAATTGTTGTTAGGAAATCATTCTATTTAGACACGCTCATTGCTAAAGGAATATCATCAAGGTCTAAAGCGGTAAACACTCCCTTATATGCAGCATTGATCAGGCCAGTTATCGAGTACAAAGCCGTCCTTGGGATGTCTCTCACAAAACATATAAAACAAGTAGAAAGATTCAAAAAGTTCCTAGTCAAAACGATCCCAGGCGTAAAAGTCCAAACTAAAGTGAAATAAAGTGTACCGGTTTCACTAAAAACAAGCCTTGTAAGACTAAAAATAACAGCTTAGGATAAAAAGGTCTTGTTACCAGGCAGAACTGTTAAAATCAAACACTTCAATTAAAAAACTAAAATGAAAGCTCAAAGTTAAAGTCCCAAGGATAACAAAGTAACAACTAAACCTTTCAAAAAATAAAATAAAAAAAATAAAATAAAATGAAACAAATATATAAATAAGTAAAATAAAATAAAAAGGGCCACTGATTTCCGACTGTGTTAAAAATAGTCACAGTAAAAACAGCCACTGTGCACACCTCAAACTTCTGACTGTTAAAAAAAGACAGCAACAGTAAAGTATTATGCATAGAATAATGAATACTTAAACTTGACAAAATGGTAGTACGATCAGTCACTTTTATTCACCAACAGCTCCCTTACCCAGCAATTAAAGCCAAATATATTGACTGTATATGAGTCAGATATGAGAATGCAATACAATAAAAATAACTGAACACAATAATTTATTTTAACCTTCTTAGACACACACCTGTGCACACATACACTCACATCATCACCATTAGAGCAAATTATATGGCTGTGTACACTTCAGTTTTGACTGCGAGCAAATGAATGAGTAAATATTTAAATAATGGCTGCTGCTGTCAGAAGCATTCAGTGTGTAACTTACAGCAACTCCCCTGCACAAACATGCACCATACAGTGCAATCCCCCACACACACACTTAAGCACATTGATGTGACTGACAGTTACAGCGCAACTGTGGTTGTACACCTTCAGAAGTCAGATTGTGATCAAATGAATGAATAAATACATAAATAACTGCAACATAGGAATATATCTTCTCAGGTCAATGCTGTAAGATTACAAAACACCACCCCTACACATACCTCTTAGCTTAAGAGTCAAGAAGGAATCAAAAATGTAATGGGAGACATAGGAACAAAATCAGGGACAGATATCACCATTATATAAGTATAATATTGCTAGAATAACGGATTTTGCATTAGAATGTCTTTTTTCTGAATGCTATTGTCTGAAACTGAAATATCTGCCATTAATTAGTCACTACAATTCTCACTGTTTGAAACAATATATATATATATATATATATATACTTATATATTATACTATATATATATATATATATATATATATATATATATATATATATATATATATATATATTAGGAGGAACAGACCAAATATGAGGCAAAATCAGAGGAATTTTGTGAAATCAGAGACTTGAGACTATCTATGCTTCCCCCCAGACATGCAAACATACATATATTGCACAAACACACACACATATGTGATGATTAGTTATAGCTACTCATATGATTTTGACTGTACATTTCAGAAATATGTGATCAAATGAATCAATAAATGCATACATAACTACCACACAGGAATATATCTTCTCAACTCACTGATGTCAGAATACAATTCAAACCACTGCAACCCCCCCACCACACACACACACACACACACACACACACACACACACACACACACACACACACATGCATCTCAGTCTCTTAGTCAAGAATCAAGGAGAAACTATAAAACAATAGGGGACAAAAGGCTAAAATCAGGGACCATTGTATACTTATATAGTTTCCTGAATAAGAAACTTTGCACTACTATGCTTTAACTGAACGTTACTATGTCTAAAATTTACAAGTCTTCCATTATTTAGTGACTGCAGTTCCTAATGGTTTGCCAGGGAAACCACAAATGTTACAAGGAACAGACAAAATATGAGGCAAAACCATACATATTTTATGAAATCAGAAGCAGGTGGGAACATCTGTGCCCCTACATGTGCATACATTATAAAACATAAATGCACACACAAACCTGTGACCACCTTCAATTACAAACACTTGTATGACTGTGATCCAATGAATGAACAAATACATAAATTAACTACCACACAGGGTTGTGTGTTTTCAGGTTACTGCTGCCAGAATACAGACTCGCTATCATCCTTTAAACATAAACTAGATGACTGGATGAGTATACACAAATTTACTGTGGGATTGAATAGTATGGTCCCGCTGGAGAAAAGATGTGTGGCCTAAGACAGAGTACTGGTAGGGTGTGAATGGTCATAAGACTCAGTGGCCTTGGAATATCCATGAATATACTCTCCCACATGCTGTAGCCTAAGGCATCAAAGGCCTGGTGGGAGTATCCTTGAGGCAGATGCCTGATACCCCTACCATGCCCCCAGTTGGTGATGGAAAGATCTTTGTAGTTAGTATTTGGTAAGTCACAGATACCTAGGTGTCCACAAAAATATTTACTCCACAACTCCTGTTGGCCTGCAGATGAGGACAGCACATCCCAACCAGCTTCTACATGGTGCTCTATCCACATGGTAGCGGTCCACAATTTTAGTGTTACGAAGGGCATGAACTATTAGATGCAGATGGAAGACAATGAGACTGAGAGTGACAGCATGAAACACTGTGTCTACAAGCAAGAAGTGAAGCCTGTTGCGTATACAGATTTGTTGATGCTACAGTTATCCCTAACATCATTCTGCTGTTCTCCTCCTGTAACTCCAGAGGTTTATGGCAGTCAATTGCTCTGGAGTAAGGGCATTACGTTGTGGAATATTAATGATTTTAAATCACTCTGCTATATTGTTTACCCTCTTCAGCATCCGCCGAGTCCCTTATTTTACTACTCTTGCTAATTGCGATATCTTTATACCACCATTAGGATACAATACAAGCAGGTAGGCTACCTGGCCTCTACTGCTAGAGCTCACCGTGCTGATGAATCAGACACACCTTAAGCATGGCTGCTAATCACACTCAAATGCCAGCTGCGACATGGAAAATATTTCTTCATCTCAGAGATAGTCTTTAAAATTGTTCAACAACTTTCTGCAGTAATTATTCAATTTCTTTACTTGAGTGCATTCTGTTTTTATGATTGTCACTGTTAAAGTGACACCCTGACCCCCATTTGCAGAAATGGGGAAAGGGATTGTGGATGGATGGATGTGTTTGCTTTATATATTATTTCCTGCTTCAGTCTTCACCCATCTTGTGTATGAGATATCTTTTTACAATATGATAAGCTAACATAACGCAAGCACTCAGGTCACTCGACAGCAAGTACAAGTATGACTCAGTCATTGTCCATGCTGGTGTGAACGACCTGAGACACACCTCCCTGGACTACATGAAAAGAGACATAGAGAAGCTCTCTGATTATGTAGCCCAGGCAGGTATGACCCTCACCTTGAGCAGTATCCTACCTTCACCAAGAATGATGCCACAATACAGAGACAAGATGATCAGCTTTAATAATTGGCTTAATCTCTGGTGTCATTCAAAGGGGATCCAATGTCTGTCTGCCTGGGATGACATGCTGGACAAGCCACGCTGCTTCGCAAGGGACGGCTTGCACCTGTCACCCCTGGGCTTCCGGATATTGGCAAAGGCTCTTGCCACCCCATAGTGCCTTTTTTAGGCAAGGCTCAAATTCTAAACCTACCACCCTAGAACAAAACAAAGGAAAAAAAGCTAAGGGTAATGCTGCTCAATGCCAGAAGTCTCAACCTCAAGATGCACGCACTCAAAGCCCTTCTCAGTATGGAGAACATCGATGTCTGTGCTGTGACTGAAACCTGGTTCAAGGCTCCTGAGAGCACCCCGGCACTATCAGGTTTTACCTCATATCATGCATTCCGGCCCCAAAATCCGGACAACACCAAGAAAGGAGGAGCGGTGTCCATATTCATCAAAGACATAAAAGACACCCTCACCTCCAGGTTGGTGGCAACACACGATGCATCAGAGACCATCAGAGACCATCCAGGTGCAATTAACCATAGGCAAGACTGCTCTGCAATTTGTAGCATGTTACAGGCCACCCTCTCAAACTCAGGAACCTCACACAGCTTTCCTGAAAACTCTGGAGGGGATAAATGTAACCCCAAACACCATCATACTAAGTGATTTCAACTATCCGAATATAGACTGGGATCACTACTCAAGCCCCAACACTCTAGCCCAAAGATTCCTAGAGTTCATAAACTCAAATGCCATGGAACAACTAGTCACCATACCCACAAGAGGCGAAAACATACTAGATCTCATCATCACGAACATGGGGTCACAATGTTCAACACCGGAGGTATACCCCTCATTGGTGAGGTCAGATCATAAACTAATCTCACTGGAAGTCCACATCCCGACCCACCCCAGATAAAAAAGACCACAGTGAAGAACTTCTCTAAAGCCGACTTCACACTTCTTAGGACTGGTGTGGTCTCTTTCAAGGCCCCCGAACCAGCGGAAACCATCACTAAAGCCGCTGAATCACATACAAATGCCTTCTACCAGCACCTCCAGGACTGCATGGATCAGGCAATCCCAAACAAAACAAAGACTCTTTGTACCAAAGGCAAGTATCCAGTCTGGTGGACCCCAGCCATAAACAAGCTCTACAACAAAAGGAGAAAGCTACTACAAGATAGAGCAAAATCCCTAAAAGGGAAGACACCCTTGATCATTATAAGTAAAAAACTAAGAGCTCTCATAAAATCATCCAAGGCAAATTTTGAAAGAAAAATCGCCAAGGACTCAAAAGACAATCACAAGGCCTTTTTAGTTATGTTAGAAACCTGGGAGGAAACTCCCAGATATGCTCAGAACTAGTTCAAAATGATGTAAAGATCACTGAACCTACAGACATTGCCAACATACTGGCTGACAGGTTCAGTGCAAATTTCTCCCCCCCAAAAGGAGAAATATCTATACCAGAGGATTGTAGCCTCCCAAACATCTCAAATGCTCAGGTGAGAACAGCTCTCTCCAAGGTGAAAAACGCAGCATCCATGGGGCCAGATGGTGTCTCCGGTTGTGTGCTCCACGAACTCATTGAGGAATTAAACCCGCAATTAGGGCAGCTGTTTAATCTTAGCCTCACCTCAGGATAAGTACCCAAGGAGTGGCGTATGGCAACTGTGGTCCCACTACATAAAGGCGGTGCCTCCACCGACCCTGGAAACTACCGTCCCATCAGCTTGACAAGCCTGGTCTGCAAAGCTATGGAGAGGATCATAATGGAACTCATAAATAAAGACATAGGGGACCTGCAGACATTGGATCAAACCCAATTTGGCTTTGTCAAGGGCAGATCATGCCTCTTAAACTTGGTTGACTTTTTCGAAACAGTCACCAAGGCCATTGATGAGGGCAAGGCAGTCCACACAGCCTACCTTGACCTGGCAAAGGCATTCGACACAATACCCCACTCGGGCATCATAGAAAAACTCACCAGCTTAAATGTAAACCCATACGTCACAAGATGGGTTGCAAACTGGCTAAGTGACAGAACCCACAGGGTCAGAGTTGCTGGCGCCATGTCTGATTCCAAGCCTGTCACAAGCAGTGTCCCACAGGACTCGGTCCTGGGCCCACTCTTGTTCGGCATCTACTTTTCAGAAGTACAGGCAAGCACAGGAGGATTATAGCTGACAAAGTTTGCAGATGACTGCAAACTGGGTGCCATAGTTGAAAACATATCAGACACAGATATCCTTCAGAAGGGTCTCATAGAAACAGATAACTGGTGCCAAAGCCATGGCCTAAAGTTAAACGCTAAAAAATGCATAGTCATACCCTTCGGGAAAAACAAGGTTACCCCCAGCTACCATATAGGTGGCAATCCACTAAGCACAGAAGAGGTTATCAGGGATCTGGGGACCCAGGTTGACAGTAACCTTTCATTTGACACCCACGTTGCCAAAGTAGTTAGGAAGACCTTCTACATTGCCCACCTGATCATGAAGGGATTCACATCTAGGTCAAGGGAGGTCATCATTCCCCTGTACTCATCACTCATCAGACCGATGATTGAGTATAACGCCCCATTTGGAATGTATCTGACCCGACACCTGCAGCAATTGGAAAGGCCCCAAAAGTTCCTCACCAAAAGGATAAAGGGTCTCAAAATATGTCCTATGCTGCCCGACTGAAGGAGCTCCAGCTCTACTCAGTCGCTTACCACCTGCTCAGAGGTGACCTGTGCCTGACATACAAGGCCATGTCCAACCCGGAATTAATGAACATGCTTCACCTCAAAAAATCTAAATCCATCCGATCTACAAGAGCACGAGACTTGAACCTTGACACGGTCATAAATAGGACGTGCTGGAGGGACAGATTCATCACCCAGAGACTCCCTATGCTGTGGAACAAAATCCCGGTACATGTGAGGCAGAGCACCTCGCTGGCTTTGTTCAAGAGAAATCTTGACCAATGGATGGGAGATCGCAGGTATACCCCAGGGATCACCTCAGTGTCACTGCTTGACAGAGGCACAGCTAAATAATGGGCATAGTATCCTTCAAACTAAAGGGGTGGCGAAAGTCACAAAACTCTGAGCTAGGCTTATAAATGCCCTAGGGCAGATAGCCTAGTATGAACCTATGAACCTAAGAGAAAGAATTACTTCAGTACTTTCCTTCCATAGGTATGTACTTTGTGAACAAAGGCCATGGTGGTACACCGGTTAGCATTGTCGCCTCACAGCAAGTGGTTCTCCGCTTCGATTCTCGGCTGGAGCACCGTCTGTGCGGAGTCTGCATGTCCTCCCCGCGGTCGAGTTAATTTAAAAGGACATGCAGGTAGGTGCGTGCGTGTGTGGGTGTGCCTTCTTTGAAGGTTGGGTGCTGGGCTGGCAACTTGACACCATAAAAATTCACTGCCAATCATTAGTGGACCAGAGTTCCGCTGTGGCGACCTCTAACCAGGAAAAGCCGAAAGATAGTTTTACTGTCAGATGTGATGGAACAGCAGATAGTAATGGCCAAAAAAAGTATCTTCAAATCAGGATTAAATCTATCAGTGTAGCTGGGACTGTGTCAAACTAAACAGTCCTGTTCACATTCTTTACTATCTTCTTTACTATCTACCAGTTGTCCTTGGCATGATGTTTAAGGGTTAAACTGTTTATTTCCTGTCCCACGTTTATTGGTTATATTCAGCCGAGCACACTTTTACTTTAAAAATTCCTATATGGTATCTATCAGAAGTTCAAAGTCATGAAGAATTTCAGAGTGCAGAATACTTGCAAAAATGAATACCTTTCAGAAAAACTGCTACAAATTTGTGCCAGTTCATTATGAATCACACGTGTCCTTCTTATATCCACCTTTCTTCAAACATACATTTTAATTAGTAGCTGTCAAAGAAGCAATGCATAGCCTCCAAGTGATATCTTACATTCTCACACAGTTTGAGTGGGAGGACATAGTTATATATATATTTATAAAGACAAAGCTAGTAACAATAATGAAGCTAGACATTTAGAGATATAGGTAAATACTGCGACTATAAAATCCTGAAATTTATTTTGGCCTGTAAGTGTAATGTTTGAACAACTAGAAAAAATGTGTGTACCTCATACGGTTGATGAGTAGTTCATATTAAAGCTGCCAAATGTCTTCATTTTACACCTTCCAATTCATAAATCACTAATAATCCTTTGTAAGATATTAATGTAGATATAAGCTTTTGTAAAAGTATTTAAATAACGTTACTCCAAGACACAATTATTTTCATATGACTGCACAAGATCTCCTTTTTCTGCCTGTATTTTCCATTTCTAAAAAAAAAAAAATAATGTTATCACAAGACAAGCAATGCACTGCATTCCTACAGCGGTGATTCGTTTTCAGTTTTGGACATTAATGAAAATAACATCTTCATTTCTCTGTTTTTTTTGATGTTATTGCTGCCTCCTTCATTAAAACATAGCAATACTAATAGTGACCATTATTTTAACATCTTTTGCTGAGACTTGCAAATACATCCGTAGTAATCAGGTGAAATCTTGTTGATTGGAAAAAAATGATTGTGACAGTGTTTGGAAATTAATTTTCAGTGGGAAACAAATTCCTTGTTCAGTGTTTTTCCTCCTGCATTCTCCAAGTTAATATAACCAACTTCTCCAGTAATAGCAAACCTTAACCATTATGATCTCACCTAAAGAAAGCATGTTTATGCTGGTTACGTATATTCAAGGACAAGGGTATTACAGTTATTATACACTCTAGTAAAGTGTAAAGTGTAGCTTGCTTTCTTGAGCACATCATGGCCCAAACTCACAAGACCATATTAAGTATTATTCATTCTTCAGTCCCCTTGGTAGACTTATACATGAGAAACACAATCCATGTATTTCTCTGTGTTTTTAGGTCATAATTTACTAAGTAAAATCAGTAGTTTATCATACATTAGACTGAAAAAAATAACAGGCACCATTATTTTACACTCGCTAAGCAGTGCTTTTGCTCTTTAGTGAGTGTAAAAGAAAAAAGAAAAAAAGAAAAAAAAGTGTGTGTTGTTATGTGTTTATGTCAATGTGTGAGTGTATGCATGTATGAGAGTGAGAGAGATCGATTGAGCTACTATTTTACACTCGCTAAGCAGCACTTTTGCTGTTTGTCCAGTGTAAATAAATAAACGAAACAGAAAAAAAAGTGTCTGCATGTGTGACTGAATGTGTGCCTAAAAGCAGATGAGACTGTGTGTGTGTGTGTGTGTGTGTGTGTGTGTGTGTGTGTGTGTGTGTGTGTGTGTGTGTGTGTGTGTGTGTGTGTGTGTGTGTGTGTGTGTGTGTGTGTGTGTGTATGTGTGTGTGTGTATTTGAGAGAGAGAGAGAGAGAGAGTGAAGAGTGCGAGCGAGAGTGACGAATGATCCCCGGCAGCAGCATTTAAGAGGTTTGCGAACCTCTTGACCTCTTAGCTCAAGATATCTGGATTAGTCTAAAATACACAGGGGACAAAGTTCTCAAAATAGGAACATATTTTAAATATTGCAGTTACAAAAATCACAGTTACTTGAATACTAGGATTTGTGTTAGTATGCATTTTCTGAAGCAGAGGTGTGTGTGGCTGTGTGTGTGTGTGTGTGTGTGTGTGTGTGTGTGTGTGTGTGTGTGTGTGTGTGTGTTGAGAGGCAGAGAGAGTGTGTGAGATAGACCACTGGCAGCAGCAGCAGTAAAGGGATTTGCATACCTCTATACCTTTCAGCTGAAGAAATCTGCATAAAGCATTAAATAGAGAAGGAACAAAGGCTGAAAAATATTATTCCTCTTATAAAATTACAAACTTGCTTAAATAAAAGGATTTGTGTTAGCATGAATTTTCTGAAGGAAATATATATATATATATATATATATATATATATATATATATAAAACTTAATGGTATATCATTATTTATTAACTTCAATCTCCAATGACGGGCAACAAACCAAATGTTTTAGGAGTAAGGGACCAAAAAAATAAATATCTGGATATTTTTTAAGGTGTTATATTTTGGATTTAAAATGCTTCATCCAACGTCATTAACATTTACTACAGCAACTTTAAAACATTAGGTGGAGGAACTATTATACATCAAAACTATATAAAAAATAATGTAGTAATAATAAAAAAAGTAAGCAAAACACAACAATTTTGCAGACAGACCATTCTCTAAGCATAATAATGCCCTCCGGGGTGTTTGTTATTGTGTAAATAATGCCCTTCCAGGGGTTTAGTGACCTTCCACTTGTAGCGTCTGGCCTCAGAACACTCTCGGGAGTAGGGTTGACAGATTTCCGACTGGCTGGGTAGGGACAAAGTGAGGACCAAAAAAAAAAGGTCTTCAATACTAACTGAGGACCAAAAAAAAGGTCTTCAATGCTTAAAAACAGAGCTACTTCTGTTTAATACGGATCAAGCAGTTCTGCATTAAACACAAGTAGCTCCGTGTTTACCAATTATTGATTAGCCCGTATGCTGGTATACAAGCCAATCAAAAAACACGAAAAACTGAGCTATGTTTAATGTGGAACTGCCTGATGTTCTGCATTAAACACCAGCAGCTCCGTATTTACCGATTTTTGATTGGCCCGTATGCCGGTATATGGGCCAATCAAAAAAAAAGCAGAGGGCTGTTTCACCGGGATTTAAACTGGCAGTGCGGGACTCGAGACTGGGCTGCTGATCCTGGGACAATCCCGCTCAAAAAGGGACGTCTGGCAACCCTGCCTGAGAGGGGGTTATTTCCACAATAACACACACACTGTTGGGCATTATTATAGCAATAACCCACGCCTGGGTGTGGGTAATGCTAAATTTACCCACGGTTGGCGTGGTTTGGTCCCGAGGGACCAAACAAAGCCAACCGTGGGTAAATTTAGCATTACCCACACCCAGAAGTGGGTTATTGCTATTATACCATGACATTATTTAAGAAAAGAAACTATTACTTTTCTTAAATAATGGCATAGTATAATGCCTGTTTACTGCCCTTCCACAGATGTCTGGCATCCGTGGCAGTTCTGATGTACTGCGCGCCTGCGCAGTACATCAGAGCTGTGGGCAAAAGCAACGGAGAAAGCAAGATCTCCGTTGCTTTTTTTTTTAGTGTTTCGCTATGTTAAATGAGTTTAACATAGCGAGACAGTTTTAAAATAAGCAACGGAGATGTCCGTTGCTTATTTTAAAACTGTCTCGCTATGTTAAACTCATTTAACATAGCGAAACACTAAAAAAAAGCAACGGAGATCTTGCTTTCTCCGTTGCTTTTTTTAAAACACTGTCTCGCTATGTTAAAGGGGGTTAACATAGCGAGACAGCTTTAAAATAAGCAACAGAGATCTCTGTTGCTTATTTTAAAGCTGTTTCGCTATGTTAAACCCATTTAACATAGCGAGACAGTGTTTTAAAAAACCGAGTTATACTAATGGAAAAAGTCCGGGCGACCGGACCTTTTTCCATTAGTATAACTCGATTTACAATGGGCACGCTGGCCAATCAGCGTGCACGTTTTGGGGGGGGGGGGTCATGGTATAATGCTTGTTTTCTGATTAGATGGAAACATTTTGTATTGTCACAATGGTATGCAGCTATAAGAAATCTTCTGCATTCAGTTTGAATATGTATGTGTGCCTCTATTTAAATACTATTGCTTTAACATTAATGCAAGTTTGGTCTATGATATAAATTTGATTTGTTTATTATAACTGGAATATAACCTGATAATGTCTCAGCTAAATATCTTGTTGATTAGGCCTTAATCCTCTAAAATATGTCTATAATTTTCTGACATCTTACCTGAATAATTGCTGTGTGTATACTCATTTGAAAGTAATTCAAATAATACTTTGCAAATAATAAAAACTAATATTGTATCAAAGACTATAATTCTACAGTTTTACTGTTGTATACATACAGCAGGTATCCAATAAGCATGCTTCTATCTTTAGCTTCATATTTTTTTTCCATCACTGATCTCCTTATGTTGAGTGGTGACCTGGGTATCTGTTGTGCCACAGGCTTGACTTCTGAATCTATATGCAGTTTAAGAAGGCAATTAATGAGTCAGCTAAGCATCTCACAGGCATCTTAGAGCAATTCTTTTGCTATGACTCATGGTATCAGGCAGCGAGCTGACTGCTTAGAGTGAAGGACCCCTAGCTTGTGAACAGCAGCATGTCCAAGCAGCTCACTCTGATTTCCAAGTAATGCTGCACTAAGTACTACTCGAACTTGTGAGCTATTGTTCCAGCATGCATGTGCCTAGAAATTATAGAAATGTCCCAGAATTTTCTTGGAGATACAAGAGAACAATTTCCCAGAACTTTGTTGTTAATTGAATGTGCTGTTTCTCTATATAATTTTGTACAGCTATAATACCAATAATAATAATGATAAAATAATATTAATATGCTTATGCATACAGAACTATATCTGTTTTATCAGCATCGTTGCTGGTTTTATTTTAAATGTATATGTGATGACCTTATTAAAATGTGCACTGTTTGAACTGTGAAAGTGCACCCTTTTAGTCACTTTTAAATAATAGTACCAAATCACTATTCACAATATAGTGATGGAATCTGACTCATTAGTGGAATGAGATTTTCTCCATATGCAAGATTCTTCTTGCAACCACACAAATAGAACATTTTATTTCATGTTCAATATGAAATGTACTCTTTTTCTTTCTTGGCTTTTCATTGTACACAGGTCAACTTCATATAGCGAAGTATAAAATTAAATATAAATATATATATATATATATATATATATATATATATATATAGATATATATATAGATATATATATATATATATACTTGCCTTTATGAGAGTCAAATAAGGTTCATTCTGATGTTGCTACTAAATTTCAGCTACAATTATTCTGATTATTCATAACTGCCATTCTTAAAACTCCAAGAGTAGCTGTAGGAAAACAAATAATTCTATTTTTTTTTTCAAATGTAAAGCAAATGGAAGAATGTGGACTCTTCACAACTTGTGAAGCAAAAAAATGTTAACAGCTCTGCTTGTTATATATTCCTCAGCAATGTTTTAACAAAGCATATTTTGTTCAACCAGTTTTGTTTGAAGTTTAAATGCATTACATCAGTAGAACCATCTCATCCACTGCAGATTATCAGCATGTGGCAGTTTTTTTTTTTTATGGCTTGAATTATTGCATGTATTTCTGCTCTGAAATATTACAGCTGTAATCATACTATGCTCTGCCTGTTATCACAAGGCTGACTTTTCAACCTCATGGATTCAGCAGCGAAAGGTTTACTAGACTGGTAGAACTACTAGCCACAATTCCCATTTCCAAATAAGTGTTGTTCATAAAGGTGAAGAAATGTGTAAGTATTAAAATTCACAATTTTTGTGTCTGGTACACCAAGAATGTCATTAACTGGAATGGGATGGAGTGCGACAAAAATATGTGCAGCAGGATCGTCAAAATATTTGTATTTGCCAGTAGTTCTAGCACTGAATGGTTTCCTCAGTACAAGTACTATTTATAGAAGATGTGAAATGAAAATGTAGTTACAGAAGTATGCTCCATCTGAATGAGGTTTGTGTAGGCATTTAACTGTAGTTTGCTCCATATTAGCAATAGATTTATACATTTGTCTCATATGTAGGTCACAGATAATATTTTGTAGACAGATAGTTGAGATAAAGACTGTTAGCCTTAGAGGTGATGAGTTCCTTTTGACTCATGTTCAAATGCCCAAAACCAAGCACAGTGTCTCAGTAGAACACTGTCTGCCTCACCACTCCAGGGTCTATGGACCAGCCAAGTCACCTGTGTAATAAATAATAAAATAAAACAATAGTGCAGTGGTTGCATCATGTTGTACACACATAAGAGGTGCTATGTGTCAGTACTCGTCATACCAAAGAACTAACAGCTGGTGGTGATGATGCTGTTTCCTATTTCAGTACAAAATAGCATCATTCTGTCAATTGTTCAGGCTATATAAAGGAATATTATTCATCATCAGTTTTTACATGACACATCCATAGCATTTATAATGCATTCATATGGCAACATGTAAAACTTTTATAGGGATTTAAAGAATCTGTCACTGAAGGTGAAGATCCTATAAGTCAGTATGTGTCACACTACCCCATAAGCACTCTATTATAGGAGTATGGCTGTATTAAAGGACAGTCACATAATGTCATATAGGATTGAATGGGTACAAACATTGTGCAATACTCTGAACTACATTAACTATATGGGGATAGCTAGCAAGCAAACATAAACTAGTCTGTGTGTATTAAACTATGTAGAACAGTACCTCTTCATTTTCCACTTATTCCTTACAGCTTTTCTCTGCCTTATTTGATAGTACAGAGCAGAACTATTATAGCAAGACCCATTATATATAAAGTCACAGAATAAATCTTTGGCAAAAAAAAAATAAAACCTGAGACAGTATGATAATGTTTTTATGCCAGCTATCAAAGCTGACGTGTTACCACTGAAGGGAATTAACGATGATTTAGAATATAAAAGTAGAAAGTAAACAAGCTGACTTGTTGCTCAGCAAAATAATCTCTAAATTTATGTCATCTAACCCTATTGCCCTATTAATTGTTTGCAAATAAAAGAAGTGGAAACAGTGACAGATTTTATTTTTCTGGGCTGAAACATCCCTGCAGATGGTGATTGGAGCCATGAAATTAGAAGGCACTTTTTGGAAGGAAAGCTATTTTAAAGATCAAAGACCATTGTCAACAAAAGTCTGTGTAGTCAAAACTATGGTTTACTCAGTGTTAACGTATAGCTGTGAGAGATGGACTAAAAGTAAGGCTGCGCACCAGAAAATCAATAGTTTTGAACTGCAGTGGAGAAAAAAACAAAAAATTGGAGAATTCAGTAGACTGCAAGATCAAATCACTCAATATGTAAGGAAATAAATCTAAATTGTTTACTGCAACGTCTGCTAGTAAAACTAAAACTCAAACACTTTGTCCACATTATGTGACAGGATTTACCAGGGAAGACCGTGATGCTGTGGAAGATCAAAGGCTAAAAAAGTATGGGGTGGCGGTGGCAAAGGCTAAGGTGGGTAGGGGGCATTACTGAAGTAATGAATTTGCAATAATTTCAAGGACTTGACAGACGGGCTTTGAGGTCACAAAGAATCATATTTAAATAAATTACTAAACAACAACAGCCACTAGATGGTGCACTCCCATTAATGCACATGTACTCATTCTGGAGAGCTACCAGGTGATGAACTTACATCAATGCAAGTGAGAGGCAACGTGACTGCATATATGAGTTAATAATATTGTTGAGTGTGACTGTCATAGGACATTATAATTGCTTGGGTTAGGTGGGAGGCAGTGCAATCCTGTCACCCACCAGCAATGATTTTTCATTTTGTGGCAGTTTTGTTTCTTGTTTGGCTTGAGAAGTGGAAACCCAAAAATATAATCGTAGTGCTTTGAGTATTCATTAATACCATATGGTCCTTGAATGGCCTATTGTATATTTTCATCTTTTTATTTGTACATAACATGGTAGAGTACAGAAATGTTCTGTTTTGTCTTAAACTCAAACACTGAAACTGACCACAGACAGCTTAATTGTAAACAGTGAGGCAGTGTACAATGGTAAGAGATGAATTTTAGGAGTGCAGGGCACAGCAGAACAATGAGCACAATACATAGATGGTATTTGAAGAAAAAGAGAGAGAGTTTATCCACCCCAACATTCCCACATCTGTAACACTCGTGCATCTGCAGTAATCACTCCCTCCCCATCCTTGTTGGCATTCTGTGACATCTACAGAACACCCTCATCTACTTACCATACACAGCCTATTGTCTCCCTGGAACCTTTGAATCTCTACCATGCCTGTACTCAATTATTATTATTCTACCCTATCTTTCAGTTAGTCTTCTCCAACTATTCCTTAAATCCCACATCTCCTTCAGCCCCTAAAAATCCCTTAGCATAATACACACCCCCCCACCAAATACCTCTGTATTCTTCATTAATTCTTCAGTAATGTCCTGTCTTAAGTGTTCATCTCTCACACTCTTTTACATGGTCAACGTTCTCTGTGCAGCTTCAGATAAAACTTCAGCCATTTCCCTACCTTGAATCAGATTCTTCTGTCAGGCAGTTAAAATCTTTCATCATATTGCTACTATTCCCGCTCAGAATGTTTTTCAACAGCATTGTCCATTTCATACCCCAAGTCATGGGATGTAATGTCTATGCTTTAACTTTAAACTGCTTACTTCTATCCAGCTTTTCTTTCATTCCTTAAGTTCACCAAAGCCACCTGCTTTCATCATTTTCATCAGTGTCTCCTTTCACACAGTCTTTAAGTCTAAATACACAAAGCTAAAATCTCTCTCCAACTAATGGAACAGCCGGCGTACAAATTCTGTAGTATCCAGCAAAAGAAGAAACACCAGCTGTACCACAGCAACGTAGTTTATCAAGATAGTAAGCGCTTTCAGGGATCCAACCCCTTCATCAGACAACAAGTGAATATACCTTACACAATTTATATTGGACTCAATTAAGCACAATTAACTTTCCTTAAAAAAACTGTAACATTATTCTATTAAGCATATTAACTATTGTAAAAAAAACACACAATCACAACAATTTTATGTATAAAAAATGTGCAAAACACTGCATATAAGGTTATTAAAAACAGTCAACATATAAAAATGTTGTGGTCATACAAAAAAAACTAAGAACATACAAATCTATTAAAATCAACCATGATATGTGAAATAGAACTACTTCATGTATACCTATGTTTATATATATATATATATATATATATATATATATATATATATATATATATATATATATATATAAAAACATCAAATAACCTCTAAGCCGTACTCATAGGAGTATAGTCATATTGTGTGCAATACCTTAAAACTAATTATAAATATATATAAAAAAACACTTATCAAATAAGCATAGAATAGCAACTGATGGCTTATTTAATGTTTTAATGGCTGAGCTTTTAAAAAAGGTTTCAAGGACACCTTGTTATTCAGGCCAGGGAGTTTATCACCATTGAACAACATTATCCATTTCTGTTCCGCAGCCTCAGTGTCATTCACCAAATCCCTCCCTCTTCTATTATCAAATAGAATTTCTAAAACTAGAAATTTAAATGTATGATTGGACCCTTCATTTTTATTATTCATGGCAAGGGCACTACTCTGTTTACTATTTCTAATATCTCTGTAGTGTTCCAATATCCTATCCTTAAACCACCTATTAGTTTTGCCAATGTAGAAAGAAAAACATATGACACAATACGCAAAATCAACAACATTAGATGTCTTACAATTTGCGGGCGGCCACAGTGGTGCAGCGGTTAGCATTGCCGCCTCACAGCAAGAGGTCCTCTGGTTTGATTCTTGGCTGGGGTGCCTTCTGTGCGGAGTCTGCATGTCCTCCCTGTGGTCGCGTGGGTTTCCTCCGGGTGCTCCGGTTTCCTCCCACATCCCAGAGACATGCAGTACATGGATTGGACACTCTAAATTGGCCCTAGGTGTGAGTGTGTGCATGTGTGTGCCTTCTGTGGAAGGTTGGGCGCCAGGCAGGCAACTCGACACCGTAAA
Organism: Protopterus annectens; assembly: GCF_019279795.1. NCBI lineage: Eukaryota > Metazoa > Chordata > Ceratodontiformes > Protopteridae > Protopterus > Protopterus annectens. Next base: position 1,705,223,483 of record NC_056739.1, on the reverse strand, counting down.
ACTCCACTGCCAATCATGAGCAGACAGGTGATCTGCTGTGGCGACCCCTAACTGTGAAAAGCCGAAAGAAGAAGAAGATATCTTACAATCTGCATAATGGACACTGTTAAAACTAAAGCCCATGTGTGGATGTGTAAAACTCCTGCCTATGTGAACGTGTACAGGTTGTGCAACTTCTACATGCATATGTGCCTATCCTGTCTCTTCAATGTTCCATTGTTACGAAATGTAAAATTCGGTTTAGCTTCATTTACACCCTTTAGACCTTCAACAGTAGAAAGGATAGCCCAGTTCCTATTAATGACATCACAAACATTGCTGATGTTACTGGCAAATGTCAAAGGCATCCTCAGTATGTTATCAGCTACATTACTGGGTAAACTTATATAACTGGCTTCTGCATCATTGGAAGAATCCGAGACAACTCTGTCTCTAAAATATGGTTTACAGTGGTCACCCCCGGTCTTCCATGCTTCATTTATATATCTATCAGTCATCTGACCATCATAGCCTCTCTCCAAGAAGTCAGACTTTAATTTCTGGAGTGCTCCGTGTAACTCTACATCGTCATTAAATAACCTCATTACTCTAAATACTTGCCCTTTTATTACATTGCGTTTGGTATAGATTAGGTGCATACTTGTGTTGTGCAGGAAGTTATTTTTCCTAATTGGTTTCCTATAGAGACTAGTCTTAATATTATTCAGGTGATCTTTGCTCACCCTCACATCCAAAAATCAATTTAATGTGTAGAATAATTAAACGTAAATCTAAGGATGTCTGTGGTCCCATTTAAATAACAAATGAATTTGTTCAAATCAACCTCAGTGCCCTGCCACAACAAAAAAATATCATCCACGAACCTAGTATACCAAACTATATGTTCACTATATAGTTCATTGGACAGAACAAGGGAACATTCCCAATGCACCAATGAAAGGTTGGAGTAGCTATTGGCACAAGCTGTGCCCATAGCCACGCCAACCTTCTGGATATAATAATCACTACCAAAGATAAAGATATTATTTGTCAGAACAATATCCAATAAAGTACAAATCAAATCACATTTACTGGAGGTAAATCCTGCATCATTCAGCACTTCCCTCACATTGTCTATCCCCCATTGATTCAGAATGACTGTGAACAGTGATTCTATATCTAAAGTTACAAAAAAAAATAAGTATACACAGAAGCCCATTTCAAACTGAGGGTTTCTAAAAAAGTTTTGGAATCTTTGAGAATGCTGTCACAGTCATCCAGTACATGGTGTAGATTCTTTTCAACATATATAGACAGGGGTTCAGTAGCCCATCTCCTGCTAGATACTATTGGGCGCATTGGTGGGGTACAAAGACATTTATGTACCTTAGGTAAACCATATACCATAGGAATAACAGGGTGGTTAACTGAAAAATATTCAAACAGTGGCTCATTTATCATGCCTGTAATCAATAGATCAAAAACCAGAAAGGATATTTTATCTATAATACCCTTCACCACAGCCAGTGCTATACATTGGTACGTTCTTGTGTCATTCAATAAAACATGCATTTGTTTACAATATAAATCTTTATCAAGAACCACAATGCCTCCTCCCTTGTCAGCAGGTCAAACCTCTATCGAACCTAGGGCTTTCAAATCATTTAAGGCAGTGTATTCAACACTAGATAGATTAAAAAACTTGTTAGAACAAATGTCAGAAACCAAAATTTCTCTTACCTGTCTATCACAGACTTCAATGAAAGTGTCAATAGTAGCATTGTTAGGGGGAATGTACATACTCGGCTTCCTAAAAATACATCTATCTGACTGAACAGATGAAGAAAACATAGCACGTAGAGTTTCTGCCAAAGAGTCTCAAGTCTTTTAAGACATCAGTAAGGACAGCTTTCTTAGCTGGTATAAAGTTCAGGCCTTTATTCAGTAATGTCATCTGAGCCTCAGTTAAAACATGTGCAGAAATATTGAAAATCAAACCTATTTGATCCTCTTTTGGTTCTGTCCTTCTGCACTCTGTGGTCTCCTCCCGTGGATTCCGGTTCTTTGAGCATCCTCTGATAGGAAGAGGATTCTCTAGTAAAAAACGTCTCATATTATTTGAAGGTTGAGCCTCTTCATCACTCCTTTGGCCATTAGCAAACAGACACTGATTCCTTGGATCTTTAGGTTTCACTACCAAGCCTTCCCAGGCATTTATTAATACTGAAGATGGTTTACTGGTCGAATTCTGCTCAAACGCTGTTCTCTTCGTGCCATCAATATCTGCTGTCAGTTCAGTTGTTGTAGCATTCACTTGTACACTCATCAACCCGGAAGTGGAGGGCGTTTGACTAAATGGCTCCATTCGATCCCGCCCCTCTAGGTCGATAGCTGCAATAGGTTCAGCTATGGCTATATGCTGTGCATTATTCATGATGGGCTGTTCTTTCGCCCAGGAAAACACATTCTCTGCTTGAAAATCATTGTAGTCTCCATTCAGTTTACTTGTTTTTGGGCCAAGTAACCTCTTTTCATAACCCTGTATATTTTCCTGCAATGTCTCCATTTTGACGCCAAGCAACTCTGGAGGATATTGTTCATATATCTGCTTATGTAGAAAATTAATATCTCTAGCTAGTTCTTCCTCCTGCGGCTGGAAAAAATCAATAAGGAGATGTAGGTATCTTGCACTACACTCCAAAGTCTAAGTCTAAATAGCCTGTCAGCATCTCTCCCCTTCTTAATCCCTTCCATTTCCTTTAAGTCCTCCTCTCTTACTGCGCATTTGAGATGCATTAACCACACCGCATATCGCCTATAATCTGAGTGAGCCCACCCTCCTCAACCTTCTCCCCCTTTTCTCTCTTCCTGCCAGTTGAAGCACATCTTACTTTTCAAATAAATCTATCACATTCATACTGAATCCGTTACACTATACATGCCAGCTGCAAGACTGGCAGTAGCCTCACCAAATAAAAATATAGATGATACATCCAAATAACTCCTGTCCTTCCAGAAAGTGTATCTCCTGTACATAACCATTTATGCGACTGCTTCCTCAACTTTTTAATGATGCTTTGTCATTCTGCTGCACTGTCTCACCAAATGCAGGCTATAATTTGACCCCTAAATAACTAAGATCATTTGCAGCCACAGCTTTTCAGTCTCAATTTCTTAATAAGACTATTACTGATTTGAAAGGATGGTACTATAACCCAGCTTCCTTTCTAAATCTACCAGTAATACTCAATTACTTTTAAAATCCTTCCTAGATCCCCCTTCACATCCTGTAAAAGGGACAAATAATAATTTGCAAACAAACTAAATTATTTCTGTTCTCCATCCTTCTTGTTAGAACCTCCATGATCACCAGCAGCAGCAGCACAGAGAACCAGTTTTGTATTCTTCTCTACCTATCTTTGTAGCATCTTAGGGTCTCTGTACAAGCTTTCAGTTCCTCTCTAACTCTGTTTACACAGTTGCTGTTTTTCAGTATTTTGCACACAATTGAACTGTGTCACACATCTTCCTTTTATCAGGTAGTATGGCTTCACTCGCCTCCAGCCCCATTTTCTTCATTCAATCAAGTTTAGGATGAATCAATTCATCCTAAATTACCCCTCTAACCATCACTTCTCATTTACTTTCAATTCCTCAACCTCTACATCAGTCCTTCTGCAGAAAGATGTTCCTCAAGGATCTACTCTGTCACCTCTCCTCATTTTTATTTACATTAACAAAGTTCTTTTTGACTTACTCATCTTCCTCTCCTGATTTGTGCTGATGATGTGGACCGATTCAGCTATTCTGTCTCTTCTCTTCTCTTGAACTTGAACTTCAGACTGCTTTTCATGCCCTTATTCAATGAGTCAGTGATAAATAATTACTGCCCAACTCTGCTAAAACAAAAGCAATGCTTTTGGCACTAGGCAAAAGCTCACTTCTATCTCCAGGCCTCTAAAAATCCTCAATCATCTTAATAACAGCATTAAAAATGTTACTTCATTCAAATATCTGGGGATTTGTTTTGACCCTCTACCTAAATTTCCAACTCCACCTGGACTACACACACACACACACACACACACACACACACACACACACACACACACACACACACACACACACACACACACACACACACACACACACACACACACACACACACAAAATCAACTCTCTCCTATTCTGTGTTAATAGGATCTCCCCTTTTCTATCCAGACCCTGTAGAGATGCCATAAGTAAACATATCTTACTGGCTCAGCTAGAATACTGTCTCCTGCTAATTGCTGCAGCTTCAGAAAGAAATGTATCCACTATTCAGTCCATTTCAAATGTCATTTGCAGAATTGTCACCTTCTCCCCCAAGAAATGAATATCACTGCAAAACCATTGAAAATTTAAAATGGCTACCTGTGAAGCAATGTGTTGACTTTCTACTTGCCTCTCACACACACACACACACACACACACACACACACACACACACACACACACACACACACACACACACACACACACACACACACATCCTATCAACAAAGTACCAAAAAGAATTAGAAAGATAAACCTCCTTAATAGGACTACCTGCCTATTTTACCACTGTTGGTGTGATACATGGATTTGATTATTTTAAGCAGAGGTGGGTGTGTTGAAAGCCAGACCAAAATAATGACTGACGCAAATTACATATGATCAAGATGATTTACCTCTATTTGGTCGACTAGCACATATGTCAATATCCTGACGGTAAATGACTCTACATCAAAAAAGAAACATCAGCTTCGTAGTACACATGTGCTGAGGTTGCTTCTTAGTACATGCAATCATGAACAACATCCCCCCACACTCCCTGCTTAACAGTCTCCAGGGAAAGGGAATATTCCCCTAGCTGGGTATTGTCAGTCTCACATACCTGTCAATTATCTGTATACCATATGTGCTCGATTAAACAGATGTCAGCCAAACTCCTTGTCGACCAATGAACACAAACCATATATGAATATATATATACACACACACACACACACACACACACACACACACACATATATATATATATATATATATATATATATATATATATAGGTTCATAGGTGTTTACTAGGCGAACAAGCACAAGGGTCTTTTTAAGCCTAGCCATGCATCTCAAATCTCTGACAAGTTCTGATACCCCTAATAAGTGTAAGCATGGGCCTGGGAGATGAACCATTTACAGGTTACTTTTGTCCATTAGAGAGATAGGTGCCAAACCAAGGATGAATTTCCGGTTTCCCATCCAATTGTCCAAGTTGCACTTGAATTGGGGTAGGGAGGAACTCTGCTTCACGTGGATGGGAAGCCTGCTCCATATAAATTGCATTGGTTTTGTATCCTTGTAACATTGTAAGGGCAGGGCAGCTATGGAGAAGAGCTGTAAAGCTGACCCGTCATTTTTGTGTTACCTTTTTACCTCTAACCCCCCCCCCATCCCATGTATGTGTTTGCTCCCTTGTTCTTACCCTATCTGTGGTACACTGTATTTTTCTAAGACCACAGTTATGGTATATAGTTTTATTGCATTTCATGTAAGGGAAAGGCAACAATGTTAGGAAAATGCAGTGTGCATGTGTATGATTCTGTGTTTAAATATTTTTAATTGTATACCTTTTTCTACTGTAGGTGACTCATTCACTGTCATTTTTAGTGTTGAAGGCTGTCATGGCATTATGAATTCCTATGTCTTTTGTTTATATTTCCATGTATAGCACCACTATTAGTTATAGGTTACAGATAAAATTAGCTTTGCTGTCCTTGGAGACAGTTTTTACTCTTGTCATTGTATTAATTGTTATGTAATGGATTAAAGTCTTCCATATATTCTATTCAATGCTACTAGGAGCACAAATATTCCAATCAGATTAATTTTAGAAACTATTATAGAAGCGGCAGTATTTCTGCCTTTTTGCCTTCTCCTGCCCAGCTATTTTTGGCCATACTATTTCTGTGAATAATACCACTTTCTCAAGCAAACACATTTAAAAAATGAAGGTTGTTTCAAACTGCAAGTTGACCTTCATATATCGTTCCATAAATAAAACTGTTTCAGTGTTATATAGCAACTTCTGAATAAGATTATAAGAATGGCATTCAATGAATTTAGCCTTCAAAAGAAAAGTGTTTTGCAGTCTGAGTTAAAGTGCATTCAAGTTCAGTAGAACACATGCGAATGAGTGAAATGGGGGGGGGGGGGTGTAGAGGAAAATTCTGAAGTATTTCACAGAGGTAAATAAATAAATAGCACCGGAGTTAAAAGTCCCTAATTTAAACCTGAACTTAGATGGATCTCCTGAAATAATTTGCTACCTTAACTACTATGTATATTTGAGGAAAGCTTGTTGTAATCAGTTTATTTATTTGTAATTTGTTTGTTTACATGGAGTATGCTATTGAGTCAAAATCTGTTTTAACAGGCAAAAGCTGCACATTACTGCAAAAATAATATAAACAACAATATTATGTAAAATATACCCATCAGTATCAAGCACTACAAAGCATAATATAGTTTAGAGAGATAGCAAGTAGCTGACAAAGAGATGATTGCTGGGACAAAAAACACTGATGAGAGATTAAATAGAAAAGAAACAAGTAATGTAGATGTTAATCTAAGTGATGCCATTTGGGCACACAGTGAGTGTTGTGAGACACACTGAATTATGTTAAACAGGCAAATCTCTGTTATATGGTAAGAATATGGAATTTAATACAGTTATGGGTATACAGCACTGTGAGTGCAATGTTAAGTGTAGTATAGAGAATAACTCCTCAGATTCCCACAGTTCATTATATAGAAAGGGAATTGATACTAAAAAGAAATGAATGTTAGGGACCATTGGAGGAGAGGACAGTGGTAGCAAACAGAATGATGGGGTGTATCCTCACAGGTATAGACTGTAGAAGCAAAAAGGCATTGTTCCTTTTCTACTGTGCCCTCATCAGGTCTCACTCAGGTCTCACTCTAACTACTGTATGCAGCTATGGAAGCCATACAAGGAGAGGGAGATCAGGCTACAAGAAGACCATAGGAAAGCCACCATAAGGATGCATATGATGAAGGGGAAAAAGGATATGGCTAGTAACTTAAGGAGATGGAACTCATCACTAAATGCATAAAAAGATGAAAGGCATATATGGATGCACAAGATCAATAGACAGATAAGTGAAGACGTTACTTTGAAAGTGGAACAGAGGGTCCAGGAACCAAGTACTCCCAAGCTCTGCAAAAATGTTCATGTAAAGAGTTACATACCCATGGAAGGCAGAGTTGTTATTCTTTGAAGATGTAGAAGATAGCCAGGAATTCATCTTCAGGTTTCATTCTCCTTTAAAGATGTGTCCAAGCTAATGGAAGTCAGGACTAACCTAGAAATACCTAGACTGGTCAGAGAATCACTGATGGGCAAGTGGACATTATCCAATTACCACTGAAAAGGGACAGATCTGAAAGGCACATTCAGCATTTCAACTGACAGATTAACTAATGAGGTTTTCTAATGGATGGACTATGGAGAATAAGTAAAGAAAGCTGATAGGGTGACTAGGAAGTGGTCCCACCAAAACGTTCTCTATTAATCCAAAGCTTGCAAAGGAGAAGACAAAATTGAAAAAAAAATCTCATGGCCACAGCATCCATTGCTGTAGTCCAAGTTAAGAAGGTCTACAAAAGCAAGGAAGTCTGGAGGGAAAAGATAGAAGTAGACAGAGGAGAAGTTATAGATTTGACCAAAATAAGAAGAAAGTGGGAATCATCAGCTGTAAGGAATGGAATGTTAAATTAGTTGAAGATTGTAAGCAGTGCAGCTGTTATATCTACCAGAAAAGGGTACCGTTATCGAATCATCATCAGAATCAACCTCCTTTTCCCTATTTTTCTACTTAAGGTCAGGTATTGCATCATCTGTTACCACGACTCCTGATTCAGTGCCAGTCTCCTACTTTCTTTGACAATCATGTCTGTCTGTCTGTCATGGGTCTTCTCTCATGCTGTCCATCCATCTCTTGGCTGGACATCCCTGTTTCCTCTTGTAGGCTTTCTGTATCTCCACAGTTTTCTTTCCCTATTATCTTCTGCTTTCTTGCATGTGTGACTGAACCAGTATAATCTTTGTTATTGACCTTCTCTGCATTTAAGGCTACTTTAGCTTCCGTTTTGATGACCTCATTCTTCATCTGTCCTCCTGTGTGCTTTTTACCACCCATCTGTAAACTCAAGCTTCCTCAATAACTCTGCCTTCATTGTCCCACATTTCTGTGTCATACAGAAGCAATGGGCATCCTGCTGTTTTATATACGTTACTTTTCTGCATCTTTGGCATTCTCTTGTCTCACACACACACACACACACACACACACACACACACACACACACACACACACACACACACACACGCACACACACACACACACACACACACACACACACACACACACACACACACACACACACACACACACACACACACACACACACACACACACACACACACACACACACACACACACACACACTACCCTTGATGCTCTGTGCCATTTGGCTGCAGCCCCTCTGATTCCAGCTCTGACCTTCTTATTCAGATTTCTTCTCTCTTCGATCACCCTCTCAGATACTCAAAGCTGTTAATCTATTCCACAATTTTCTCTTATATTTTAATTTTCAGCTTCTTATGATTTCCCACATTTTTGCCATGCCTATTGTCTTGGCTGTACTCTGTTTCATCCCCTTTGCCTTCAGTTTTTGCCAGTCCCTTATTATTTGCTGACATTTCTCTTCAGAATTAGCTTTCAATGGCACATTATTTCTGTACAGCAGCTTTGCCGATTTGCCCCCTTTGACCTGTCAAACAGTAAACATTGAGTCAGTTGTGCTGCATCCTGATCTGAATCCGAACTCGTCATCTCCCATCCTGCTTCCTATCACTTTGCATATTCATTTATAAATCATCTTCTCCAGCACTATGTGACAGTGTTATCTGTACAGTAATGCCTCTTTACACCCCACAGCTGTGACTGCTAATAAAAGACTCCATACAAGATTTGGGCTAGTTTGATAGTAGCGTGAATCTACCAGTACACTAAGGCTAATTCACTCATAAGGGACTTCTAACAAAGAGATTTTGCTCTTATGCATGTCTTAAATTTATACAATAAATGGTTTTCAAAGTTAAAAAAAATGCTAATATGCATAGTTTAACACAATGCTATATGTTATGTATACATTGTTCATGAATTTCATTACTTTTTGCACATATATATATATATATATATATATATATATATATATATATATATATATATATGGGTCTACCTGATAACACTGACACGTGAAAACACTGACAACGAATTCACCGACACCACAAAACCGAAAGTTCAAAAACACGAAACTTCACATGCCCGACAAACCACAATCCCGACAATCAACAAACAAAACAAATCCCCTGTCCAAAAAGCACACACACAACACAAGCACACCAAAAACCTTACAAACCTACACTAAACCTTACATACACAACTCTCTATGCACTAACCTTAACCCAAACCCTAACCCTAAGGTCTGCCACTATCGCACACTCACCTAACCAGTGCCCTAAGCCTAACTCACTTAACCTGCCCCTAACCCTACAGTCTGTCACTATCGCACACTCACCTAACTAGCACCGTAACCCTAACTCACTTAATCTGCCAGTAACCATAATCCCACACTTACCTTAACATGATGGTGTTCTCAGCATCGGGATTTTCAACTGTCGATCATCTCCGTTGTCGATCTTCCGGTGTCGGTGTTCTTGTCATCAGCGTTTTGCAGTTTCGGCATTATCAGGTAGACCCACATATATATATATATAAACTATTTCTTGAAGCCTTTCTCTCAGGGCCTCCACTCCACTGAAAATAGGCAATGTAACCAAGTCGATCTTTCCTGGTAAAAAAAAAAAAGGCAAATAAATAAACACTTGAATAAATACAGAATTACAGAATGGTTAGTCAGGAATAATTCTGTATAAAAGTTGAGAGAATGAACTGTTAATGTCAGGTGAAGACTGTCAGTACTATATCTGTTACTTCTACTGCAGGTGGGAGTTTTTACTTTATATAAAAGGTGGTTTAGCACACATGATTAAGACTATGAGCTACTAGGAAACATGATCTTGTAGTCTAGGTATTGATTCTCTCAACCTCTATTTAACTATAATACATCTCTGAGTAACTCACCTAAGCAAACAATAGTACCAGATCAGCACAGAAAAGGGGCTTGTGCATGGTAGATTTACATGATGAATAAAATGAAAAACAAATACAAGTGATAATGAAAGCAAACAAAAAATTGGACATACATGCATTTATCAGTATGTTAAAGTCTTTTAACAAATAGTTTTTGTTCATATGTAGGTTTTAAAAGTGCTCAGTAAATATTTTCTTAAAATACCCCAATGTACTTAATTTTAAATAATGCAAAATGTAACATCATGCATATTACTTTATTATATGTGCTTATTTATATAACTTTGTACCCTCAAAGTAGATGTAATAAAACATATCTAGTGCACAATATTTATTTATTTATATGACATTTGTAATTAATATAAATATTAAACACGCACATATATAGGTTGATTATGTCATCTGACAATGTACATGGTGATTACATCATTATAATAAAAAACAAACAACTCAAGACAGCTCTACATCTCCAAAGACTATAATGGGAAAAATCCCATAGACTTTAATAGAAAACAAGCCCATTTAGGATAATGGCAAAATACAGTATACACGAGACAGGCACAACAAAACATTGAAACAGCTTAACAAAAATTCCTAAACTAATACAAAATAATACATTAAAAATAATTAAGGCCCATTCATGTCACCTCGAAAAAGTCACATTATCAAACTTGCAAAAGCTTAAAATATACACCATCATATAAGATTTCTCCAGCTAAACAAAGCATAAAAGTAAGGTAATTTGAATTAATAAATTTAAAACACAAAACAACAACTAAGACCACAGTAGCCTGTGACAACCCAAATACAAGGACACAGAAATTAAAATAAAATATATATATATATATATATATAACACACCATCACAAATACTCATGCACAGCTACTAAGTAAACAATCTATCAAATATAAAAAAATTGAAATATATAAAAAGTACATCTATCAAAAATGAAAGATCTAAGAAATAAAACAGGAAAGCATATACATAAAATAATGTTGTGAAAGAACTGAATAAATCAATAAAAAGGAACTAATTAATATATTCAGCCAAAAATGGTAAAAACTGCACAACGGGTAACTGCACAATGGGTAACTGCACAACGAGTAACTGCACAATGGGTAACTGCACAATGGGTAACTTCTGAAATTCTAAGAACCACATTTATGATCTTCATAATTGTAATAGTAAAAGTCCAAAGCCATGAATGCATACAATGTCTGATCTTGCAGCATCTCAGAGTATACTCTAAACTCCTAGGTACAGCAAACTCTGAGTTAATACATATAAATAACAGAAATATATAAGGTAAAACCCCCACTGTCATAAAAAAGCAGCATCTTACAAAAACACTCCAATGTGTTTATGATGACCCTCACATTTTGCTAACTAATGACATGATTCAGTACAGAGTATTCTTTGTCGACTGCATACAGTTACAAATGGTGCAGTTAAAACAAAGGAAAAAATAAAGAAAGAATGGACTAGCGTGCATTACAAAAAAGTTACACTAATGAATAAATGCAAAACTAGAAATAAAATACTGAATAAATGAAGTAATAAATAGATACAGCCAAAATGACCATCCATCATTAATATGGAAAAAGCCACATTTAAATATGCAATAAAATCTCCATAAATAAAGAAGAAAAGCAAAAATTAAAAGCACTTCCAGACACCAGTACTAATCCAGTGTAATCATCAAAGCAGGCCATGGAACCTGGATCTCATTGCCACCCACATGACTTGATCCCAAACCAATTAGAACCCCATGCAACCTAAACCCTAACCCTACAACCCTTATGGAAAAAGTCACTAAAATACAAAAACAGGCCAAGGACTTACTATATACAGTCAACTGCAAGTACAGATGTTTTTATGTAGGAAAAACAGAATACTGTTTTAGAATACAAATAAAACATTTATTTGATATCAGGAGGAAAACTGAAACAAATGCATTACTGGGCCATTATAAATACACACATCACAAAATCAAGATTCACTATGCCCATGCTAATAGGCCAATGTGGGTCAGTCAATTTGCATAACGAAAAAATCTCTGGTTCAGAGACAAAGCAAATCCGAACAGAGAAACACCTCATCAGTGGCTCATTACTATGTCTCTGAATTAAACACTGCATTGTCAGACCTGACTGCATTAATGTTTTCCATACCAGTTCATGCATGTGGTAGCACCCTCAACACAGACAGACAGACACACACACAAACACAAAGTCCCATAACACTGACTCACAATCATGGAAACACTCACTCACTCACACACCTACATGCATGATGCAACACAGACACACACACACACACACACACACACACACACACACACACACACACACACACACACACACACACACACACACACACACACACACACACACATCACCTCACAGCTCTGCTATACTTTACTGTAGTCATGGTATGAACTGCTGAGTTAATCTGGAACCACCATCATTTCTGGGGGAGAGCACATGGCTAATTAGCATTAGCCACTCCCTCAGACTGCCACATTAGCATGTGGCTTCCCCAGTGAGACTGCCATGTGTGCAATGGACACCATTAAGTAAAAACAGTAGCAGGAAAGCAGCCTCTGAATTAGAAATATTTACAGCAATGCAGAAACCTTTTGAGTTAAGGCTTCCACATTGTGGTAAGGCTTACTGAATGCTGGCCAGTGTGTTTTAAGTTTCAGTTGTTGAAAGTGATAAGATACAGTAAAAGGAAAGGCGATTTCTAAAATGGACTAGCATCAGAATGAGTATTATCATTAGAAAGCACTAAACATCAAAGTTTAAATTACAGTACAGTACTGAAGCCCTTTTTAAGAAAAAGGGCTCTAAATGTTTTAAAATTGGTAAACGATTATTTACAATGTTTTAAAACATGTTTTATTTATGTGTTGTGTGATGATGTCAATGGCCATGAGATTCTTCACTGTTTTATAATGGATGTTTTCTGGGATCAAATCTTGTTGCATTATAAAGGACAAGTTTGTTAAATATGAAGATCTGAGATTAACAGTGATTTTATGTAGTTATTATAACATAACATTTTATTTTGTTTTAAGTTTTATTTAATAAATTACTCTTTTGAATTATTTTATTCTATACCTGCATTTTTATGTTTGAATTTTTCCAAATTTTGTTACTAGCACAGTTTTGCTAGCTCCATGAAATGTTTTTATTGTTCTCTACTCAGCATATATTAGATTTGGAAAGACGTATTTGAGAGTCTTCACCACCATATTTACAATGATTTTATAATATGTATTAAACATGATAATTAGCATAGAGGAACTGCAGAGTATTACATCTTTCTTTAATTGTTTTCTGTGTCTTTTCCCCATCATGCCTCCCAACCATCATTCTCATCCCATAGGTCTGCAACATACAGTATACTAACTGAAAAGACCTTTATCCAAGTAACTATGAAGGCACTGCTGTCCTTTTCCTCAACATCTCATGGCAGGACTGCCTGTTTTCTAGCAGCATGAAGTCCTGACTTCACCACTGCCAGTATGGGGGCATCTTCTTTTAATGACAGATCCTAATTGGCCCTTGACTGGAAGCAACCTAGTGGCCCTGCTGTTCTCTGGTAGACAACTTTTTACTTAATTACCTTAACTACTCTACCATACTGACAAATCAGGGATCTTTCTGCTCCCCCCATCAGTATATCGTCTGATATAGACATATAGGCTTTGTAAAATTAATAAAAAGGTCTTAATGTTGGCCTATGTTTTGTTGGCATGCTTTGCTCAATAGAACAGATGGTTGAAAGGTGTTTAATGTTAACAGTTCCTGGCATAGGGGAATATGTCATTTACCAGGCAATATGCAATTTCTGAGTTGGTATATACAAGTAGCAGGGGTGGGGGTTACCCCCTCTGCTAAAATAGTGTTTTTTTACTTTGGTTTCTTCTATGTTAATCCTTAGAGCAAGCATAACAATGTCTAATGTTATGTTGTTGACATTAACAATGTTAAGATTAACTCCATCATCATTTGCCACAGTCGATCTAAATAGTTTCATATATATATATATATATATATATATATATATATATATATATCTATACAGATGTACTTCTAGACATCAAAGTGCACAAATCTCAAACGTCTAAAAATCGACCCCAAAAGGTCAAAAGCCAAAACAATGAAAAAAAAAAAAAACACTTTTTTTTGCAGGGGGCAAGCCAATAGCATCATTTCAAGGTTACCCCAACAACTAAAAGTCTTAGCATGATTTATAGATCTTACGCTGATCACTTATTTTTCAGTTTTACATAATATTTTTGTTATATTTAAAAATTCTTTGCACATAGGAACCGAGTTTGATTTCCAGTTTTTTGTAATAACTTTTCAAGCAACTGCCAAGAGAGTCCAAAACAGTCTTTGTTCTTTGGCTTTTACAGATACAAGAACTGGAACGTTCATTAGTATTACTGACCTACTTAAAGAACAATTATCAGACCATAACCCCTTAAAAACATAATTATCTCTTCCCTATATACATTTCATTTTTCACATTCCATAAATATGTGTGTCCAATCAGCTTTTACATTTTTACTACATCTCTAATAAACTGAAGAAGTTATTTTACTAAACTTAGAGATTTTATAGGGAGTAACAAGCATTCTACAAATATATTTCCACATAAAAACTTTCCGGTATAAACTTGAGGAGGTTTGACTAACTGATTTAAATAACAAAGCTTTATTCTTATCTATTGATTCACTCAATCTACCACTATCTATAAAGTTCCAGAATTGTGCAATTAAATAATTATTATTTTTATTTATAATTAACTTATATAGCTTGGACGAGCTTCCTTTGTATGTCAATCTACCTTTGACAACAGCATTCATATAATGGGGGAATAATGTTCTGTTCCTCTTCACTCATATTATGGACAAATTCATTTAATTTCTTATTGATTAATAACATTAACTGGGTAACAGATTCATCCAACTTATATTCTTTCATTAAATATTGTGGGGACTTAGCTTTTCCTTTTTCAAAACTATCAGACCATAAAACTAATTCATTCCTTTTAAGTAAATTCATTTTAACATTCTTCTGAATGTCCTTAAATTTAGAGGTATGTGGAATAGGAAAACACAAAATTTTCCGTTTTGATATTAATGAAGTTTTAAAAACATATTTCTTAATAGTTTTAAGAATCTATTTCATATATGCAGAGTCTAAAGATTGAAATGAAATTCCTTCTAAGGTAAATTTTGTTAACTAGATGAAAGGATAATTGCATATTTCTAATTTATAATCTTTAATAAACTTATAAGAATTTAGTATAATCTGTTCCTGGATGGTTTTCCATTGACTAGTATAAGTTGAGTCTATTCAGAGTATAATAGAGTTAAAACTTGCAACAATATAATAAGATTCTACATCTGGGAAGCTAATACCACCTTATTCCTATAATCTTATATGATTTCTATAAGCAATTCTTGGCTTTTTAGGATACCATAAGAATAAAGTTAACTTTTTTCCATTTTCTATAAAAGTTGTTTTGTCAAGTTGAATTGATAAGAATGGAGTACACTGGAATTTACTGGAATAAGACTGGAATGAATATCTTTATCTGTTAATTACCCAAACTTGTGCTGAACAGGTGCCAGTCATTCCTTTATGGGCCAAGTCGTCTTTTACCTTACACAATCAAGTCTGCAAACTGCAGTTTGGTTAAAAAAGCTTTATTAGATGTTAACAATATCCAAATACTGTATCCAATAACAGTGCAGATAAACAATAACAGTCTGTAAAAATTCTGGAATGCTGGATAAAAGTAACAGTGCTGATAAATATAACAGTGTAATAAATATATCCAACATTTCTGCATGTATATTCTGATTGTCCTGAATAATGTAATGCTGGATATTTGACTTGACTTTGGTACTTAGGCTCAAGTGTCTGTACTACAAATACCATTTGCATATCAGTCCAAAAACTAACTTATCTGACTCAACTGACCATCTCTGAAGTATTTCCTCATTATACCAAAAACCTGTAATGTTTTACATACCTCCTTAGTCTTGGTTTTCAAGCTTGTCTTGCATGTGCCTCACAGTGCCTAACTGTCTATTCTTTATCTAGCATTCCTTTGCAAGTACACACATCTTTCCCTTGAGAAAGGAATATTCTGTAGCTTTCCCTGAGAACTATTTCTGCACATCTCATGCTTAGCTAGAAAGATTATCTTTTCCTTTCTACTGAATTGTCTTTCCCTGAAACTGAATGTATGCATGAAAACACAATTCTAACTCTATATTTTCAGGCCTATTATTCTACCTTAATATACTATAGTGAGCAAACTAAGAATAAAGTGAAAATCCTCAGTCTAACATTAATATTAATAATTAATATTAAATCTATTGAATTAAATATATATATATATATATATATATATATATATATATATATATATACATATATATAAAATCCTGGGTATTATAATCATTTTAATAAGCACTAACCTATCCTCAAAAGTAGAAAAACTTTCATTCTATTTTTGAATAAGAAGTAACATTTTTTCAATTACTTTTTCAAAATTATTATTAATAATCTTACTCATTTCTGGATAGATTTTTATTCCTAAATATTTTAGTTCTTTTCCTTCCCAATTATATTTATATTTATCATTAAACTTACTATCTAGTAAATTATTTAACACTAAAGTTTCAGTTTTATTGCTATTAAATTTCAACAGTGACACCTTGAAATGTTTTAATTTTCTCATCTATTTCTTTGATCAAATAATTGAAATCTCCTACAGTTAATAAAATATCATCTGCAAAAACCCGTATTTTAGATGAACAATCTCTATTAATTGAGAGTCCATCAGTTTTCCATCACTTCTTATACTGTTAGCTAAGGGTTTGATAACTAATGCAAATAGTAAAGGGGGCAAGGGGCACTCTTGTTTTGTGCCTTTGTTTAAATTGAGAAATGTAAGATCCAATTTTAAAATATACATTAGAGTCTCTTTAAAAATTTTTTTTAATATTCCAATAAACTGTTCTGGAAATGCAAAAGCTTCTAAAGTTTTAAACAAGTAGTTCCAATCTACAGAATCAAAACCTCTCTTGATATCTAAGCTAATTAGGGCCAATTTCTTGTTCATTCCTTTTGCTAAAGCTAAGATAGTTACTACCATTTTTATATTATCATACATTAATCTATTGACGATAAATCATGTTTGATCTTTGTTAATTAATCTACTATATCTCTTAATCTATCCATCCACCCATCCATCCATCCTCAACTCCTTTTTGAAGAAAATGGAAGTAAATATTTTATGGTTTACATTTAATAATTAAAATAAATTATCATTTCCTTGTTTAAGTATAGGTGAGATTACACAAACTTTCCATGAGGGAGTAATTATTTTGTCATCCTGAATTATCCTGAAAATGCCACACAGTAATTCTAAAATATTTAATGGAAACAGACTACCTAATTCCATACTTAAACCATCTAACCCTGGAACTTTACTATTTTCAGCTTTTTAATGCTTCTTTAACTTTTATCAGGATAGTAGGCTTATTCATCTGAGATATTTGTTGGTCATTAAATTTATTAGTAAAATTTTTCTTTAAATAATTGTAAATTTTGTAATCATCAAGATTATTATTTTTATCTTTATTAAAATCCTCATTGGATTTTTAAAAATTTTAAACATTTCTCTGTATCTGAAATATGCTTATTAGTGTGAGGATTTCTCATATTATTGATCTGTGCCTTTTTCTTAACATCTTAATTCTATTAGCTAATCTATGTAGATTTTTTGAAGTCATCGCATAACTATGCAATTTTTATTTTTTCTAAAGCTAGCTCCACTTTCTGTGTTAAAACTGTTTGATATTTTGTTATTTTTAATGATTTCAGTATAATCTAATTTCTTTCTTATTCAAACATTGCTTTGTGTATTTCATCTTGTATTTCTAACAACTCTTCATCTTATTTTTGTTTAATTTTATTACTAGCAAATCTTCCCATTCAATCTTTAATATGCATTTTAAGGAGTCCCATAGTATGACTTTACTAACCTGACCATTATCATTCAAATATAAAAAATTCTTCATTTGTACCTTAAGGTAACTCTTAAACTGTTTCAATTTTATCACATATACTGGGCTTCTATAAGAAATTATAAGTATCCTTATATCCATTACTATATTAAAAAATACTATATTAAGTAAATCTATAGAGGCATAAATCCTATAGATTCTAGTTTACATCCCATGTGCATAAGAATAATGAGTGAAGAACTATGACTTATCTTCTGCTTTTTCAGTAAATCAACTAAATTATTATCACTAATCCATCTATTTAGTGCTTTAGCTAATGCCAGTATTTTAGCTTTCTTCTGTTTATTTGTATCTTCTATACTAGATATGCAGTTAAAACCCCATGCTAAAATTAAACTACACTTCCAATGACTTTGTAGTAAGCTTAAATGATCTTTAGCCACTCTTACACATATTCCAGGGATCCAGTAAAATTAGCTAATGTAGAGAGTTTGCCATTATATTTAATTATTATAAATGTATACATTCCTTTGGGATAATTAAAAGATTCCAAGACCTTAGGCATTACAGTGGATTTTCTCCAAAGTATACCAGTTCCTCTCATATTTTTGTTAAAAGAAGCAGATGATAACACTGCATAACCTAAATTATTTAAATATTACATATATTTTGCAAGAATATAATGTCCCCTCTATTTAATTTAGATATCTTGTTAATTATTTCCTTTTTTATCATTATTTAGTCCATTTACATTAATAGAAAATTAAAACTATCCATACTGTGTATTTATAAAGAATTCTTTTAATAGATAATATGGCATATTTATCTGCCATATTAATCTAATTTTATATAAGACTCTAATGCATTCCTCTGACACTATCTTAACATTCTATATTTTTTAAATTTTTCCTTTCTGCAAACTAAATTACTGTTGTTGTGTCTTTCGGCTTTTCCCAGTTAGGGGTCGCCACAGCGGAACTCCGGTCCGCTAATGATTGGTAGTTGATTTTTACGTGCTGAGTTACCAATCCTGATGCAAAGCCTTCAACGAAGGAATGCCCATTCACGCATGTCTCCATGCAGAAGACGTTCTAGCTGAGAATCGAACCTGACAGCGTCTTACTGTGAGGCGACAATGCTACCGCAGTACCAAACTACTAAAATTCAAAAATAACAAAAATAAAGACAAGTCTACATCTATAACTGTATATTATGTTAATAAAACACAACCTACCATGGACACCAAAGTTCCTAGTCTGCCTATTGAATAGTCAAACTACTATACTATTGCTTTACCTAGCAACACCTAAATATTCACCAAAAAATAGCCAAAAGGTACCATGGCTTACAAATAATTAATACACTATTACATGTAGGCCAAAATAATAAGAGATTATTAATTCCGTTATATATTTTCCATTTAAAACTATTCTCCCACTACTACATAGAAGTTTAATAATCCTCTTCTAATAATCCAACAAATAGAATACTATATCTCTTTTTATATAATAGTAGTATAAATTACCCATTTAATATTCTTAAATTATTCACTCATTCAATATTTAGGTGGGAGGTTGGCAAATGGTTAAGGTTTTTTACCTTACAAACACAAGGTGTAGGGTTTTATTTTCACATGGGGTAATTGGCTAGGCTTAAAATGGCCAACAAGGGTAGTTAGCCTAGTACGAGTCTATGAACCTATGAGTATTATAATAAGTAGGTATCTAAATAAATAAGTATAACAGAGTGGGACCCAAAGAGAAAAAGACATCTGTGAACTTACAGGTCACAGGCATACCTCTCGATTGTACCAAATTCCTCAGTATTTACTGGCTATGAGGGCAAAGTAATAAGGTGGCACAAATTCTGGAGTGGCTCACTTCATTCCTAAATTTCCTGTTTTTTTTTTCAAATTTCCCCCTTTTTAAAGTTGTTGCTGATGTCATCACACATGGGGCATGCGCAATGACATCAGCTTCATGAGGCAGACTGCCAGCCAGTCGGAATTCAACTGAGTGTTTATCTCAGCTAAGTCTATGTACATTCGTATGTTGATTTGATGAAATTATTGGTAGGATTTGTTAACTTTCTTCTGACTTTTACCATGCAGTCCTAGTCTCCCACTCTCAGAAACCCGGAGTCCAGAACCAGAGTAGCTAGGAATCAGGAAGGACAGGTCACTCAAGATACAGAGAATGAGAAAATGTATTTCCACGCTGGTGGCTCGACTTCCTCCTCCAGCTGGTAAAAGAAAAAATGCTACTGGTCCGCAATTTTCTAAAGCCTAAAAGTCATGTTTTCTTGTGTATGTTTCCACTTTCCTCCACAAAAATGTATTTACTTATTTAACTGGGTTGGTTGTCAAATGCAATGCAATCTTTTCAACCAAGATCCAAACCACATGCAGTTATAAAGCTAGGCAGTCAACATATTTATGATAAATGAAAAAAACAGTCCTATTTACAGTTATAGCTGGGTATAGGAATTTAACTGTCTGCTGATTAAGTATATAAAGATATTACAAAACCATTTTTGTTATGCAAGATTGCTTTGTACTTGAAGAGTTTTTTGGGGGAGTCATAGTTAATCTTGGGAGATCAGAATTTCTGGCTAATAAGCTATTCAGTTCCTTATTTCTCAGTTTTAATTTAGTTGCTACTGTCAAGAGTTGTGTTTTACAGTTTTGACATGTTCTCTTACTTCAAACCATGAAACAAAGTTAGTCACAGGAATGAACTATACTGAATATTGTATTGTACAAGCTTAAGATAAGTGCTTTCATTTTAAACACGTAAACTTCATCAGCCTTGTACAATAAAATGTTCAATATGTGTCTAACATTATTTTGTGGTTTGTAAATTGTTTTTATCATTTTGTGAATTTCTATCTTCTCATACTTGTAAGCTCATTTGTACTTTTTTTAATGGATGCCCCAACCATATTTTTCAAAACCTCACCTTTAAAAGATCATCTTAGGGTTTGCTACTTCATTCATTTACTTTTTTAATTTTATCTGATGAGTAGCCTGGGCCCCTGTGAGTTCCTTTGTATTCCCAGCTTAGTTGTGTTGCAATAGTGTGGAAAAACTATGTGCAGCAAAGAAGTGACAATATAATAAATGAGACCAAAATAATTACTTTTCTTCTTTTGAATGCAATATCATCCCCTTCAACATTTTGTATATGGAAAAACAGCACATCTAGTCTGTAAACCCATTATTGGAGAGTGTCTAGGGAGGAGAAAGATATGGGTATCCAGACTGTGCCTTGTGTTACTTGGTGCTGCTCAGAATGGTGCTGAATGCTTAGGCATGCATTCTCCATGTGTTGTCATTTTAATAACCATAGTACTAGAATTGGCAAGACTAGTGAAGGAAGACCATTTCCATTTTGAGTACCAGTTTATAAGAATAGGAACATTACACTACTAGAAAATAAACAGCAGGTCTGTCAAAATAATGAAACAATTACAATGGAGGCTTGAACAGTTTTGATATTTATGCAGTGTGGAAGAGAAAGGGAGATGGAAACCCTGTTTACATTGTTTTAAGGTTTATATGGGGGTTGTGGAGTTAAATAGGACAAGAGGTGAAGGGTCTAAGGGGACCAGAATGAATAGTTTATAGAAGTGGAGGGACAGTTATGGAAATCTTGTGACTTTGGACCATTGGAACACAGTGATGCTGATTCAATTGTTGTAATATGGATAGCTGAGTCTAGCCTAGTTCTTTCATTAGCATCTTCATAAGCTGATAAATATCAGTGTCTTGCAACAGCATGTTGCAGTTGGCCCCTTACAGCTTTCTTCTTTTTGCTTCATCTTATTCCATTATTCCCACTACAGGCATTCACCCTGTTTGCCAAAGTGTTCTTGTAATATGTAATATTTTCCCCATTGTCTTTGTTCCTTTGTACTCTTGCACCCAAAAAAAAAATAATCTGGTAACCTGCTCCAAAGTAAGCCCTCTCTGTCTTTCTTCGGTGATTTGCTTCCTAGGGGCACAAAGACTCAAAAATATTGGCAGATTTTAAATATTCGGAAATAAAACAAAACTGGCAGGCAGGAATAGCATAAAAAACATTTAATACAAGACTTAAAAATAACAGAAGATGATGAGCGCTTTCACACTGAACTAGGTACTTCATCAGATCTAACTTAAACCACTCTAACCATCCTTAAATACATTAATGTTTAAGGTCACATGACCTGAGTAATGACTTAATTGGAACATAATCATTAAGCCCTTTCCTATTTGTTGGCTGTAAAATGGTAATCCATTTTATTTCAAGGTATTCGGTGTAGGTCTTAACATCACCCCCTCTCAACCCAGGCTTAAATATTTCTAATACCATGAATTTAAGCCAATGGTCAGTTCCTGCACATTTCACATGTTTAAAAAAATCATTTTTCTCATTACATCTATTAATAGCATATAAATGCTCTCTAATTCTGTCTCTTAAACATTGGCTGGTTTTATCAATGTAGAAGGCTTTACAGATTTCACAGCATGCACAATACACTAGATTACAACTACTACAGTTAGCATACAAATCAATATTAAAAACACGTTTGGCATCTGGATGCACAAACTGATCATCTGTCTTTATATACCTGCATACATTGCAGTGATGACAAGGGTAAGTACCAGTCCTACATACATTAACATCAATGCTTGTACATGCTAAAGGTTTGTAACATACCATTTAAGAGATGGACGATTCTTAAAACAAAAGGAAGGCTTGTCCCCTAGTAACTCCTTACATGTCTTATCTGACATCATATATAATGCATGCAAATTTTATGTTAATCAGCATCTGGATTTTTGGCCAGTTGTACCTACTTTTCATGGGCCTTAGTTCAGATGTTTCATGTTTCCAGGTTGAGAGATATGATCACAGGTCTTCTTCTTCTTCTTTTTTCAGCCGTGCCCATTAGGGGTCACCACAACAAATCATCTGTTTCCATTTCTTCCTGCCCTCTGGTCACAGGTAATGTTATCATATTAAAGTATAATACAAAAGCGAGATCAATGTACATATATATTTATCATGCCAAAAGACATACAGAGATGTTATAGCTCCAACAAAAAGCTCTGAATTAGTTTTTAAAATACAAGTGTCTGTATTTCAAATTTCTGTAACATTCTTAACATATCAAATATCAAAACATTTAAAAAGCCATTAGCTTATTAAACTACTTTATAAAAATATGTACTGTACATTACTGAGGTCGAAGACAATGTCTTACTATTTCTATGCATTCAAAAAAATTGCAGTCTGTACTGTATTCAAATTTGCAAAGGGTTCAAATCAAATCACATTCTTCTTTCCCGGATTCAAACATATTGAAAAATCTGCTTTGCTTTCTGCCATACTGATTCAGCAATAAAGCAATCGAGTTTCAGCTTTGATTTATGAAATGAGTTATTTCAGGTAGTATTAGTGTCTAATAACATACAATATGTAAAATGCTTCAATGTTCATATGACCAAACTTCAAATTTTAGCTTTCGTATTATTTTGAAATATTTATATGATTTTCTATGTAAATCATATAAAGTCTTGTACATTCACATTTCTGCCATATGCAGGTATATGTAACAGACATCTTTCTTAAAAGCATTTGTTATTTAAATATATTTTTCTGTCTTATTTTCCCACTAGTATTCTACCTTATTCTATATATCTTGTATTTCGAAAATCTCCCATCAAAGAGCTATTTAAACATCAGCTCTCTATTAGAGATTGTAGTATGTGTACATATTTCTTAATTTATTTATACTGCTCTTTTATTAATCTTAAATAACAGATACAGCATTCCTTGTGTATGTGCATATTATTCATAATATGTTTACTCATTAATTTTAATATTACAAGCAATCTTGACTATATATATATATATATATATATATATATATATATATATATATATATAAGATTTCCTGCTTATTTCATTTGAACATGTGTGTTTAGCCACTGTGAGTTGCTGTTCCGGTCTCAGCTTTACATGTTAACATCAGAATCTGGCTACAGCATGTAAAAATGACAACTCTCAGCACACAGTAGCTGCTAATTTCCTCTGTAAGTTTCTCATTCTTCTTAGTTCTTTTAAGCAGTTCTAATCAGTAACAAACATCTAACTTTACTTGTTTCAATTAATATGTACAGTTAATATGTATAGTTAAAGTTAATAAGACTACAACATAAGCTATTAACCTGTAAAATGCAAGTATTACTATGGATTCATATATTGTTACTAGTCTAATGACGCAAGGGACCTTTCTAAGCCTAGACAAGTTTTCCCAAAAGAATAATGATGTTGTGCATCCAAATAGGACATTGAGGGCCAGGCATTTATAATATACCTCTGTCCATAAGGGACATGGATGCCAGGCCCGGTGTAAATTTCCTATTTCCCATCCATTTGTCTAGGTTGTGTTTAAACTGGGTAATAGATAAACTCACTTCACATGGATGGAAAGCCTGTTCCATAGGAAGGGCAGTCTCTGGTACACATATCTGTCTCTCCAGCATGTTCTCAGTCACAGACAAAATGTAGGTCCCCAGACATTGTATTTCTGGTCATTTTTGACTTATGAATATGTAGGGGGGGGTTGTGGATGCCTTGTAAGCCAGACATAGATCACCCCTCAGCAATGTCCCTAGATCCCTGACCACTGGGTCAACTATTAGGGGTGTATTATCAACATAATAATTCGCCCAGAATGGTTGATTTCTCAAATGATACAACTCTGCATTTCTTAGCATTGAGTTTAAGACCATGGCTTTGGCACCATTTATTAGTCAGAGATAGACCTTCTTGAAGAATGCTAGTGTCTGCAGGGGAGTTGATGATAACCTTCAGCTTGAAATCATCTGCAAACTTAGTCAGCCGTAAACTTTCAGCATTTGCTTCCATTTCAGAGAAATAGATGCCAAAAGGGAGCATGCCCCAAACCAAGCCCTGGGGGACTCTGCTAGTGACTGGCCTCTTGGTAGAGGTGGCCTCACCTTTTTGACCTTCTGGGTTCTATCAGTGAGACAGTTGGCTATCCAGCAGGTGATAGACGGATTTATACCTAAATTAGCGAGCTTGTCTATACCTCCAAACCCAGTAAACACTGACTGAGTGGGCTATTGTATCAAAAGCCTTGTCGAGGTCAAGGTAAGCTGTGTGCACAGTCTTAACTTCATCCAATGCTTTGGTGACCCTTTCAAAAAATCCACCAGATTTAATAGGCATGACCTTGCTTTAACAAAGTTGAACTGTGATGGGTCCAATGTTTGCAGGTTGTCTATGTCCTCATTTATCATGTCCATGATCATTCTTTCCATGGCCTTACATATGAAGTTGGTAAGACTTATGGACCTGTAGTTACCTGGGTCAATGGTTGGACCTCCTTTGTGCAGGGGAATGACTGTAGCCATCATCCATTCCTTGGGCACAAAACCTGACTGAAGGCTCCAGCTGAAAAGTGATTCAAGTGGACCAGAGAGGCAATGTTTCATGCTATTTATTAAACATCAAGTCCCACAATACGTCAGTAACAGAAAGGTGCACGGCCAACAGTTGAACTCAAGAAAGCACAAAAAGCCAGCACAACAAAGTCAGCATTCAATTATTTTATTCAAAAAGGGCCATAACAGATCAGTTTCATTTAACAAGCCTTCTTCAGTGTATAATACAAATCAACCCGACCCACAATTTAAATAGTTAGAGTCATTTCCTCATTGACCAATCACAGGTGTTCATTCAATCCCAGTGAAAAAAGTGCACTCAACAAAATTATCCATTTTTTTTCTTTTTTATTCAAAATGTCATGCCAGCCTGATTTATCCCCATCCTTGGACATTACACCATCAATAATAGTAAACCTAAACTGAGCTGAAGGGTATTGTTTAGTATGTTTATAGAGAGCATTAGAGTGTCTAGCACGCCTAACATCACTCAAATGTTCAGAAATACGTAGCTTCAATGGTCATGCAGTTTGCCCAACATAAAATGATTGACAATTGCAGGTCACCAAGTGCATCACCCAATCTGAGATACAGTCACCATAGACCCATATGTCAAAAATCCGAGATGTATTTTTAGAACTAAATTCTTTCTCCTTATTCACATTTACAAAAACTACAATGGTTACAAGGATAACATCCCTGCATACATTCCCCACTTAAAGTGGTTTGTTGAAATCCTATATTATTAATGGACGGCCACTTATAATAATTCAACCATCCACCTATAGTTCTGCCCCTCCTATTGGAAAAAAGGCATCTGGGGGAGTATATCCTTTAAAAAAATCCGCTGACATCAAAATATTCCAATCTTTATTGATAATATTGATCAAAATTGAAATATTGCTACCATACTTGGTAACCAACCTCAAATCAGTCTTCGAAGTCGGCTTATTATCCTGATATTTTAGCAAAGAATCCCTGTTCAAATTTTGAGCATACTTACTAGATTCCATAACCTGTTTCTTACTATAACCCTTATTCAAAAATCTATTAATCAACTGTTGATTGTGTGTTGAGAACATAACATAAGATGAACATATTCATCATGCTCTCATAAATTGAGATTTCGGAATATTCTGAATAATGTGTTTAGGATGACAACTGTCTGAATGCAACAAAGTATTAACCCCAGGATGTTTCCTGTGTACCTGACTCAACAAGGTTCCATCCTCTTGTACATGTATATCAACATCTGTGTAGTACTATAGCTTACTGTAAACAGTAAACCCCGTTTGTTATCATTAAGATATGACACATATTCATCTAAATACTCAATCCCTGATCACCACACCAACCAGAAACCGTCAAGATATCTACGCCAGATATATATTGATTCTAGATAGATATTATGCATAGGGTCATAGCTGAGCTGTTCCTCCACAAAACCCATAAATAAATCTGTATATATGGGAGCAAATGATGCTCCCGTCACTGTTCCCCTCAGTTGTAAATAACACTCTTGTTGGAAATAGAACACATTTTTATTTAATACATGTTCTGTTAAACAGACTAATAATGTGTTAAACTCAGGACTATATAGAGATGTTCTATCAAGCCAATAATTCAACGCTTGCAAGCCAGCCCAATGGGGAATATTGGTGTATAGGGACATAATATCCAGCGTACACATATACCATCATAATTCCATCTATGCATCCTGAATAATATTTAGAAACTCTGTGATATCTTGTATTCTGGATCTCACATGAACTAGTAAAGGTTTCAGATATTGTGTCAAAAAGGCAGATAATGGCTCTATGAGGGACCTGAAACTATTGTTCTACCAGGTGGTTTCTGTATATTCTTGTGTGTTTTAGGCAACAGATAGAAATATTGTTTTAAGGGGTCCTTAACCATAAGTTGTAATTTGGTCTCCCTACTGATAATGCCTTCCTCTCTAGCCAGTTCTAAAAACTGGTCAATCTGTTTTTAAACATTGATGTAGGGTCCAGGAACATTTTCTGAAAAGTCCCTTGATCAAACAATTGTCTATGTGCCTCTGCCTGATACATTTTCCAGTCCCATACTACCACTGCACCCACTTTGTCAGCTGGGCTTACCACAATTCTTTTATTTTTACTGAGCTTGTCCAGTGCCTGTTGTTGTGTGGAAGAAAGATTATGGTGAAAGATTCTTAAATGTGACCCATGGCTAAAAGTGTAGATCTTTTAGTACTAACTGTTGAAACACCATAACATTCTTATTGGGAGGTGGTACAAAAGTAGAGGCTCTAAACCGAAACCCACAAGGTTCCTGATCATCCTTTTTTGGCCAATTCTGAAAGAATAATGAGGTTTTACAGTCTACAAAAATGAATCACATCCTGCACAAACACATCCTCACCAACCAAATAACTAGGTACAAAATTAGTCCTTTATTTAATAAATCTGTTTCATCTGGATTTAAAATAGAATGAGAAATATTCAGCACATTATGTTCATCAGCTATGTGGTCAGCAGTTGTAATAATGCTTTCAACATGTGACTGATACCTACAATGTTTGCGTCCACCCCTCCTGGATCGCCTAAAGGGAAACCATAATTTCTTTTCTTGGCCATAGGTGAAGTATTGGGGGTTCCTAATTCTGTATCCGTAGTCGAGGAAAAATCCTCTCCAGAAGTCCCTGAAGCCCCTGACCCCACCCCATTCTTTTTTAAGAATAGGTTTCTTTCTTTTCGGTCTAAATTGAACCTGGGGATGTTGTCTGATATCAGCAAACTTAACATTCTTTTGGGTGATAAATGGTTTACCATGTTAGTAGTCCCTAGAGTCCCTGGAAAATTTCTTAAGCATACGTACTTTTAAATCTTTCTCTAAACTAATTAGTTACTGGTGAGGTGCACACATTGTTCCTTGTATAACATATCACTTTCATGTGCTTTTAGTTTGTCACAAAAATGACTAACCTGTGATACTAGTTCAATAGTTCTATGTTCATAAAAAGAATGAAGAACATTGACAAACATCATGGATGCTTCCTGTAGAGCAGCCTGCCATTCTGACAAACGTTTATCATCCGTGGACCTAACAAAGGGTTGTAGCCGTATCCTTAGCCCTCTTGGGCAGCACTTATTGGTACAATATGCCTTAAATAACTTCTGATGCCATACATTAGATCTCAGTTCCTTCATAGCTGCTAACAATTGGTTGAAAGCTTCAGTACAGGAGGAATTATGTCACCCATTATCAAAATTACTATTTAACAAATTCTCAAAAATTCTAACATCTTCTTTATCCGCTGCCAACCCTTCCGACAGCTTAATGAGATCCATATTTTACCATAATAATACTTCCATATACTCCCGGAAAACAAATAAAAATACTAGATGCAGCCTTAATCCAATTGAATATATCCTATGGAGTTCATTCCTTGGACAAAAAACCTGATGGAAGGCTCCAGCTGAAAAGTGATTCAAGTGGACCAGAGAGGCAATGTTTCATGCTATTTATTAAACATCCCAGGATGTTATCAGGGCCCATCGACTCAGTGTTTTTGGCCTTGGAAAGTGCATTAATGACCTGTTCTCTAGTAGTCAGCCAAAAAGTTGGCTATAGCCTCTGGTTTAGTGTGGGTGGTGCTATTTGCAATAAGTTCTGTGCATTGTTGTGTATTTCCCCTGAGGTTATGAACATAGCTGTAGAAAGCTTTATGGTTGTCCTTTGCCTGCAAAGCTATTTTTTCTTCAAATTTTGCCTTTGAAGGATTAATTAACCCTCTGCCTGCTAGACTGGTCAGGGGGCTTTCACTATGTATGGCTTTGTTGCTCCTATGCTTAGCCAAGATTTTCTTTTTGTTGTATAACCGAATGATAGTGTGATTCCACCAGGGTGGCTTATCTTTTGAGTTTGTCTTATTCTTAATATGAATGGTCACAGCTCGGTTTATACAGCTAACAATATGGCTGTACAGAGATTTCGTAAATAGCTCAGTGTATTCTATGGTGTTTACTGGGTTTGAGGGTGCTTGGAATTTAGACAAGGTGCTGCTTAGTAGACAGATGTTAGCCTTGGAATAGTTCCTAAAGGTTTTTTAGTTTTGATGTATCCTCGGAATTAATTTTTATTTTAAGTAATACTGCCCTATGGTCAGATCTGACGAGTGAAGATATTACATTGGATGAGGAACAATGGCCTCCCCATGTTCATGAGTATAAGTCAAGGATGTTCGTACCCTTGGTAGGAGAATGGACCAACTGTTCCAGGATGTTGGTATTAACAAAGTTTAGGAGCCACTGGGCTTGTACATTTGAAGTGGTGTAGGATTTCCAATCTATAGAGAGGTAGTTGAGATCCCCCATAAATATTTCATTGAGTTGAACGGTGAGGGATTCTAGTACATTGAGATAGATATTATGGGTTTCATGTGGCATGAAGGGAAACCTATATGTTACAAGGATATGGTATGGTAGCCTGTTTATGGTGAGTTGCACATGCATGCGTTTCAGTGGGTCATACACTTTAACTAGTCTGGATGTGAGATTAGTCTTAATATAGACTGAAACTCCTTCACCTTTTGTTCCCTCCTGTGCAGTAGCTGGTCTAAAGGTGTGAAAGATATTATAAGCTTGTACTGCTGGCGTACTGTCAGTGACTTTAAACCAAGTGCCCATTACTACACAGATGTCGACATTGTCCAAGGACAGGAAGGCTTGCAGGGACTGTCAATAGAAAGTCTGGCAGCTCAGAAGTACTTCAGCGGCTGTGTTTTTTTTTTCTATTGGTATATGCTTGATTTACAATGGGCAAGCTAATTTTTGAATAGCAATGAATATTCACAGACATAACAGTAGACACATAGGACAGTTCCTAAGAAGGTGATTATCCAAAATGAAGATATAGTTAAGAAAGCAAAGAACAGACATGCAACAGTTTAGGTAAGGAGAAAGCTATAGGTTGCCAGGAATCAACAGCCTAATTATTAGGGAAATTGGCAAACTGGATCAGCCAAGTGATTCCATGAATCTTGTCTGCAAACAAAGTCTAAATATTGAATCAGACAAAGATGCTATGGATGCAACTGAAAAGAACCATGTCAGCTCAGATATGTCTTTGAAGAACTGGAGAATACAGCATTCACCTCAATGCAATTAAAATTGACTGTGCTGAGAGTTACGTTATACTATTTACAATACTGTTTTGCTAAAACCAGAATTCTAGAATTTAAAAGTGATAATTTGTTATTTTGCTAAGTTGTAGCAACTGTGAAGTAAGCATAATTAGTAAGGGGAAACAGGGGACAAAGTCAGTTCATGGGAGTTATACACCAAAAACTAGTCTAAAGCAGTCAGGAAACCTGTTTGGTGAGGCTCACAAGACTATGGCACTTGGAACAAACTAGCTCTTACTGGGAAGGGTGATGGTTTCAGCAGCATGGTGCAGACAGGACTATACTGAGCTCAGCTGTTACATGTCTGGATTACAGCTGCACATCCATGCACCCGCTGCTTCTTCCATCTGTAACTTCTCACTTATTGCAGAGTGTAAGCCATCATGCAGCACACAGTTATCCCAAGATCACTCAACTGGTCTGCACAAAAAGACAAGGTGAATAATATTTGAACATCACCTTATTTATTTATGTTTAACAATATGCAATGCATTAATTAAATCCACTGTTAGCAACATTATCTGCTCCTATACCTAATTTGTATCGATCTTACATGTAAATTATGAAAGTTAACCATAGCTACTAGTTATTTCATTATGTAATAATAAAGCACAACTGTATGGGTTAATGAACTTATGACTTCTAGCCATATACATTATAGTCACTTTACAAAAATGCTCACCTATAGTCTGCCATGCACTCTTAAGGGAATTTGAATATGTACCTGAGAATAACCATAGCATCATATCTGCTCTGCTAAGAATAGCTTGATTACTTTAAAAACCTGAGCAGACATGTTGTGCACAATTACACTCTTGTAGATTGTATAATCAAATATGTGCTTTTTTTCCTTTATCTACTTTGTCAAAAGTTAACTTTATCAAGTAAATGGAAAAGAAAACTGAACAAAAAATTATAAGTTAAGCCCAAATAAATTATTGCCCATAATATTTTGATGGGAAACTATTGTTCTTACCTGGTAAGCTTTAAAATCTTTTCCAAGCATTTAAATGTGACTAAGAACAAAGGAACACATTTTTATTAAATACATCTGTGTTTAATTTAAGCCATGTTTAATTTCTGCAGAGCTTACAAAGTGACTGAAATGTAAATGCAGATAATTATACACATCTACTAGTTTTTATTATAAAAGGTATATTCTTTAACCCCATCTGTGAAGAGCACCATGAACATGAAGCTTATTTCCTAAATACTAACACTTTTTGTGAGACTTGTTGACATTTTGTAGATAAACTAAACAACGTTATTGCCTAGAACATTTTTTAGCTTCCTAATGATATGCTTAGATTATGTTTTCTCAGTCCCCCCATCTGCTGACATCTTTAACATCCCACATTTGCTCTTTTTTGTACTATCATTTCTACTAACTTTGAACTCAGTCATTACTGAGTACTTATAAATAATAATATAAAAGGCACCTTCACACATGTACAGCATAAACAGTATTATAACATGGTGCCCCCAATGATAGAGAACAACATGAAAAGATAGACAGTAAAGCTTAGTGGCTAGTCCAATATCAGAACTTAATTGATATGTTTAACATCATATTATTGTAAATAATCACCAACGTAGAATTGCATCATAGATGCCCAACATCATTTTTAATTTGTATAACTCTGGTAGAAGATTAGAGAACATGTTGATCTCTAGTTGATGTGCCTATTGAGACTTAAACATCCTCCCAGAGGAATAAAGCATACAACTTAGTTTAAAAAAATGATTCAGTAGATGGATAAGCATTCTTGTTCAGTAGACTTAATGTCAATACATTTGCTTGACCCTGGTTAATAAGGGTTTGGGGAAGGGTAGGGCTCGGGATAACGGAGTGATATGGCTTTTTTTTTGGCTTAGTGAAGGAAAATTCCATCTAATATTCATGTCCCAAATTATAGCCAATGGAGAAAGGTAAAGCTGACCTATCTGGCTGTTTTTAGCCCATACCTCTCCAGGTACTTTTCTTGTTACCTTAAAATTAGTTACATTAGATGGTTCGATTCTCAGCTGGTGTGCCCCTTCAGCCTGCTTTTCATATCACCTAATAGTTTATACATAGTTAGGAACTCACTAACTGACTTCAACAACTTTTATCCTGCTGAGAGTTAACAGGTCTATGAATTAAATTCATTAGTAATTCCACTGAAAGTTATCCCCTCCATAACATAATAAATATCTATCTTTTAGTATGATTTTACTGAAGAAATAAAATAAGAACAGGATTTATATGCAGAGCCCTAATTTCATATTTATGCATTGCCTCTGAGTACATTCTCCCTGTTCTATAATGTAATACCATTTTTAGCTAACCTTTTCAGTTATTGAAATGGGTGCTGGTTGTGTATGTAAGGCCCTAACATTATTGCCCTAATGTCTCCAAGTGCAAGGTTTGTCAAATGTGCACCAACTAAATAGCTTTCTTGTCCACAACTATCCGTATATGTAAACTCATGCAGTTGCTGATATGCTGCTAGATTAACCAGAGCTATAATTCAAGCTTTCTACATAGCCACAGTTTCTTACAAGGAGCTCATACCCTTACATATGCTTTACTGTGGGTCATGTATTTGTGGGCGTACCACCAATGAGTTGTTGTAGAAGAAATAAGTAATATGACACCCAAGACCTGTAGAAAAAAAAACAAAATAAAATTTCCATTCGTAATGGGAATAAATCTCTTAACTGGCATGAAGTCTTGTAGCGGCTCAAACAACACTGGCTAACAAGACACGCTTTTATGCTTTATATCTTTTTTAGTCTTGTTTTCCATGCAGTTATACACTATGGGGAACAATCAACATTTATAAATATTGATTTTGAATAAACACATGGAGACAGATAAAAACTTGCCACCCTTTGGTCTACAACTTTAAATTAGCAGTTCTGTTTGCTGCTTTACACAGATTGTATCATAACAAGTGTGCAGCCTGTGCCATTTTGTATTATCTCACACCATGCCTCTCTTAAAGTCTTTGTGAAGTAGCTTTAGAGATCATTATCACACATTAGTACATTTTTCAGGTATTAATAATGCATGGCAGTGCATAATGTTAGTATAATGTTTCTAATGCCATTATAACAATAGTATGCCCATGAAAACAAAGTTAAGAATTGCATCTTAGTTCGCATGCATCCCATATGATTATTATATTAATACACCTAAATAATGCACCTTTGCAGAGGTTCTATAGGTTACATTTTTTTTTGTTTCTCTGACCTCCCCATACACCTCTCAAGGGCTGTAGATGATTTGAATAGAATTTAGTAAAGATCTTTTTTTGATAACACTTATGATGTTTTCATTACAAATATACTCATCATCTCAATCACACATTTGTAAGGCAAAGTTGAGTCCTTCCTGATTTTTCACCACATTATTAAAACATGAATTTTACCCTTGTATTTCAAATAAAAGTGCATGCTTATTCAATGCCTAGCCAGTTAAGCTATTTATTTATAACATTTTCCTCATTTCTCCCTCGCACTTAATCGCATACAATACAACATTTCAGCTAAGTGCTGAAAACACCTGGTAATTTTGTTTCACCAGTTCCATTCATGGTGGTGATTTTAGCAACTCCTTCTCATTTATGCCTCTGTTCATTTTACAAGTCCTTATAGAAATTAGCATACCTTGTGATATGGGTAAAACCTATTTGCCAATATTTATTTTTCCTGTGCAGATCATGCGGGTTACTTAAGTAGTCACAAACTAGCCCATTTGTCACTTACTGTACATGGTATAAGGTGCATAACAGACACTTTTATATTTGTCTGGAACCCTGTGATACCAAAGAAAGACAAAGAGTTGACATACCAAGCAGGTCACAGTGTCACAAAGCATGCGCACCTAGTAAAATACGCATTAACAATGTGCTATTTATGTCTGTTACTACAAAACCTACCCTTTAATGGAGTCACAGTAACCCTCTGTCTTGTACAGCCACCCTTATACAGTGAAACTAAATCAAACACAGGCAGAGCAGCCTCCTCAATGAGACTTTCAAGATTAAGTGTTGTTCTACTTAGGAAAATGTTCTCCAAAACTAGCTTTATCAGGTGGATGTCAATCCTGTGCAGCATAATGGATGGGACAGATTGTCCGACACTTCCACCTGCCATGGCTACCCACCCTCCATAAGCCATGTAGCTTTCTACTTTCCCAAGTATCCCTGCACATAATCATGGTCAGATTATCTCATAAATATGCTGATTCCCTTATCCACCCATTATTTTTACGTAGTAAGTTGTTGGCTCCTCCTAATTTGTACTGCTCTTTATTCTTGCACTAACTTCCTGGAACACCAAATCTGTACCCCCCCCCCCCCTGACATATATACAGTATAAAAAATCAGGAAGAATATTTCTGTTCCTACTCTTTCAAGTTCTGACTCTGAAGCATAGGCCTGCCATTCACCCTGCTACAATACTTTAAATACTGGTTCTTAACCAATGTTTATCTTAAGCTGTCTCAGGCTACTACAAGTTTAAAATTCTCACCATGGTCTGGGTACAAACTGAGGCATGGCAAAACAAACTCCAGATTGTCTCTATAGGTTATATTCATCCAAACTCTGGACCTTCATAGGCTAATGTAACACTACAAATACCACCAGACTGAAAGTTGTACAATATGTTTAATACAGTTAGTCTTATCCAAAGCTGGATCTCTGAACACACACACACACACACACACACACACACACACACACACACACACACACACACACACACACACACACACACACACAAACACGCATACACTATGCTTAATTGCTATACGTGAGATGTGGCAGAAGCCACACATTACAGACTCTGGAGTCCTGACATCTGGCTGTGACATCCTGCATCATGACTGACACCACAGAGGCAGGTGGAGTAGCAGTTATCTACTCAGATATTAATTGCACTCTGTGCCTTATCCAAAGCCCTCAGTCACTGAGCATATCCAAAAGCAACATGGCTGTAATCTGTCTTCAAACCCAGACAAAAAAGCATCATGTCAGACTGCATTAGTGACCATAGTTCTCTGTTTACCATATAGAATTGGTCAAAAGTAACTGAGGCTCAACATTATTATAGTTAAAAGATACAAATAACATTGAGTCACACTTTCATCATGCTACTTAAACAGTCCATTATTTATTTCTTGGATTTGGATGATGTTGTTGAAGATTTTAATAAGACCATATTCAGCTCCAGGCAGAAATAAAAAGGTTAATGTTAAGGCAGTGCCATGATGCTCAGGAGAAATTAAATCATTAATGTTTCAGATAGAGCTAGCTTGGAAAGCCTACCACCATAATAACCCCCTGCCAAACTCCAGTCAGGTATTGTGAATTAAGAGATAAACAGAAATTACCCCTCATCTGCAGTAAGAATGTTATTAACCTGAAATAGCAGCATACATGAATGAATGGTCAGGGAGTATTCTGGAACAGTATTACTCGGATCATTAGTCTGGGAAAGATGGCACAACTGTGTCCTCTTCTAAACCTACCTGCAAAGGATTTTGCAAACAGATTTAATGATCATTATCTAAAGGCATTGTTACCCTTTCCAAAATTCTTTTCACACACCTAAAATGAGCTAGATACTAATTGGAATCTCTCTCTGTTCCTTTGTCTGTAATCCCTACTATTCTAGTTCATAAACTTCTCAGAAAACTCAAAAGGCCCGCACTTGCAGTTGACAGCCTCTCATCAAAGTATCTTACTCTTGCTGTAAATTAAAATGTTCAGATGTTATTCTTAATGATTAAAAGATCCAGCAAAGAACATTACTTCCCTACGTGCTGAAACAGCTTCCACCATTGCATCATTGTAGAGAAGAGGGAACTTGAGGCAAATGATTACAACTTATTTTACAATTATTGCTTAATGTGTTCACATTATTGTTCATTGCCTGTGTAAGCAGACACATGAAAATGAGCAGCTTCTTGTATGTTTATCAGTTTCTCAAAATGTGTACCTAACTGCATTAGTGATGAGGTATGTCCATTAATTTAGCAATTAAATGGACTTCATAAGATAACTATATTATAGTGCAGTGTCTTCATTCCCACTCAGGTGCATCCAGTGTTGCACCGTGATATTCATATCTCAACGTGTTTCAAAGGAATTACGTCTATAGTGCATCAATCAACATGCTGTGACATTGTCATTGATAGTCTATCACACTAGCAAGCCAATAATGTCTACAGGGTCACCAAGTGAAACAAGCATCAATATACAGCTCTAATTCACTTGGATGAATATGACCAACCTCTGTTGGGGCTTTTCTTCCTAGGTCCTGCCTTTAAATGGCATCCCTCCAGTAGGGTAAACCTGGTTAACAACATTTACATAAACAAACAAACAAACAAATAAACAAATAAATACATAAATAAATAAATAAAACAAATGAAATACATAGAAATATTTACAGCTGTTAGTTTATCGACTTTTAGGTCACTTGCTTTATTTCCAGTTCCCTCTAAAATGCTAGAAAGGCAGACCCCAAAAAATACCTGCTTATAAAACGGTTATAAACCTTATGGTTTCAAGGGTTACTACCTGTATCTTTGTTTGCATGAAAATAACTATTTTGGCACTTGCATTTTGCAAAAAACATGAGAAATGGCAAAGCAAATGTTCTGAGATTTTAAGACACTACATCTTTCAAAGATTTAATAGTTCAATAAAAGAATTATTTTGTATCTGAAGTGCCTAAATATTGTATGAACCAGCCTAAATCACTCAAATTCTACAAGAATAAGCTTTTGAATTCTAGTCTGTTACACTGTTCTGGATATGGTTTGTCCTACAAAATCAAATGTTCCCATTCAAAATGCCTCCCTTTGGGCATCTGAAAGATGGTGATACTAATGGTTTCCACTCTGATGATAGTACAGAAACAGCTATGTAGACTTTTACAGATTATGTTCTAAAAAAACACAGTGAGTGTGAAATGACAGTTTCTCCTTTGATTGCCTGGTTAATTGGTCCTGGAATAGGTAATGAAGAACTCCAAGTGTTTGCTGTCTTGAGTCTCTCTCGCTCTCTCTCTCTGCAGCAGAACCTCTCTGCATCAGTGTTCCTCAGTAATAAATACTCGAGCCATTACTTATCAACATTTTCAACAACAGCATGTCATTTTCGTTATACCCCATGCCTATGCCTCTTATCTGGCACATAGATGAACACCATCCTTCTTATTTCTGCAAACACATTAAAAGAAATCCATATCTAGCTGCAGTTCTTCACAAAATTCCAGAAACAGCTCTTAGACTCAGGCCTCCTAATAATTGATAATAACACTAAAGCTATGTTATTATTTGATTCAATATCCAGTTTGTACATAAATGTGACTTGTTAGCCATTTATAACAACATAAATAGCAACTTGTTTATAGGTTACATATTCAAGCATATGACTAGGACATTTGATACTTTTTTGGTCTCCCCAGAAAAGAGGCCATTAGCCAAGTGGCATAGTGAGATTAACCCAGTCAACAAAAAATAAATGAATAAAATAAAAAATAAATTAGATCACTTACTAGCTCTAACAAAACTTCGTAAGTCTTGGAAGATCTCAAAATGCTTTGTGGCAAAAGGCATTTTTTTCAACCTCTTTGTGTCTAATGTTATTAAATTCATGATTATATGTTAATAGTTCCTCAGAAACTATGACTATTGCAGAGATGAGGGTAAGTTCAAATGGCATAGACACTATACATCAAGATCTGAGCTAAAGTTTGATGAATAAATTTGTATGTTTGAGATGTTGGTGTATACCTTTCATCCAGATGGTAGTTCTGAAGATGGAGTCCATTATTGTAGACAATCAGTTGAATACTGTGGCATTTATACCGGTAGTGGTGGAGGTATCACTGGAGGCTGTGTTCATTGAATTACAAAAGAAAAATAACAAACTGACTGCATTTATGGCTAAAATGGAAATTAGCAATGCCAGTGTGGAAATACTGCTTTATAATCAGGAAAATGACACTTCTTTTCCTTGCAACATAGAAATAAAGCAAGCGAAGAGTTAGCAACTCCCTGGTAAAGATAATGTTATTTACTTCAAAGCTAGCTGAGCCAGAGGATAAGTTGAGCAGGAAACTGTGTGTGTGTGTGTGTGTGTGTGTGTGTGTGTGTGTGTGTGTGTGTGCGTGTGTGTGTGTGTGTGTGTGTGTGTGTGTGTGTGTGTTTGGATTTCAAGAGCAGGATGAAGGCTTGGATTGTATAGTCTAATGAAAAACATGCTGGCCAAATAGTTTGATCATCTTGTGACTTATATTAATATGGAGAAAGCTTAAGGGTATAATTTCCAACATCAGGCTTAATAGTTGGACAGTTTCAGTCTTGGTATGTCAAAGTCTCAAGGAGCATGTTTTCTTCCTGTTACAGCCACCTGGCAAGGTCTTTCTAGGAAAGCAGAAAATATTTTTGCAACAATGATTGCTCTATTTCAAAACAGCTAAAATGTTCAACATTTGTTGAGGCCATGGATTAATACATGGTTATTATAACACAAAAAAGTAGCAGTACAAAATATTAAAACTAGAAACTGTACATCAAAAAAGCAGTGAAAATGAACAAAAATTATACAGTGTAACAACGAAAAAGTAATGAGGAAAAACAGGATTAATTAGAGGTCATGGAGATATGTATGTTAAAGAATGTAAAGTTTAAGATATCAAATCCTGCTTTTTAAAGTTTTCTTTCCAGCAGGAGTGGTTTTCTTTCCAGAATTTAGAATGCTCGTGGTGTCTCAATCTTTAGTTCTAAACAAAAAGGGTAATGCATGACAGAATTCCAATGTAAAGAGTGAACAACTTTGAAATAGCCACTCTATAAGGTATTGTAACTAAGGATCGATGGCTGCAATGTTCTTTAAGTTGTTTGACCTGCTGCCATATATTGAACATGTAAGTTTTACTTGATAAAACTAATTAAGCCAATGACATATTGGAGCTCGTTGCATAGTATTTTTCATTTCTGCTTTACAGTTGTAATCAGAGTTGTATTGTCTTATTATACAGTACTAGTTTAGTATATTTCATCCGAATTGCTGCAATTAATTTTCTATTTATTTTTTAGTTGCTAGAATTTTTTTTGGGGGGGATTTGAAAATGTTCTGCTTTCACATGCTGAAAAGATTTGTTGGTGGTACTTTTTTCTGTTTGATTAGACCAAAGTTGTTGGGTGGGGCAATGCTAATGTGAAGAAGAAAAGATTGGCCAGATTTCCTCAGAGTTAAGAATTAAGTATTTCAGCTGTAAAATTTGCTAGACTACACCTTCACAAATATTTTAAAATTTTGTTAGTAATGATGATACTATGTTGTGTTTGAAATGACTGAGCTCAGCTATTGGGGGAGTCATTTTACTGTGAATGAAAATTAAAATGATAGTGTTTGATGGATTCCCGGAGGCCTTCCCTCCTGGGATGGTTAGGCCAATGGGCTTTCATGCTGAAGAGGTACTGCCTCTGCCTTGACGAGAATTGATTAAATACTATTTGTACTCTCATATGCACTGTAGGAATGTAGGTTCCCCTTATCCTGTAGTACATTTTGATCATTTCAGTTTTTTGAGTCATTTTTGCTTTTTGGATTATAGGTCTACATGATATTTAACTGCTCTGATTTAAACACTGAAAACTACTAAAAAATAACCAAAAAAAGCCTCTGGGGCACCAGAACAAAACTGCAACGAATGTAATGAAGCTGCAACAAATTTATTTCACGCTTTTCGTTTGAAACTAAGTTCAAACTTCATCAGACAACCAAAAGCTTTTTTTGGTTATTTTCTATGTGATGTTTAGCTTGACTATAAATATAGAATTGATAGAACATGTGTTTTAAGCAAGCAATAATGCCCTCCAGGGTGTGTGTTAATGTGTAATTAATGCCTGCCTAGGGGTGTTATGAGGCCCGACGCCACAGGCAGAGGGCCTCTACACCCCTGGAAGGGCATTAATTACACATTAACACACAGCCTGGAGGGCATTATTGCACTTAGAGAATGGGGTCTCTGTAAAACTATTGTGTTTTCATTGCTTATTTAAGTTTTTAAAGTACTATATTATTTTTTTATATATTTTAATGTAAAATAGTTCCTCTACCTAACGTTCCAAACTTGCTGTAGTATAGGTTAATGTTGGTGGAGGAAGCATTTCACATCAAACATATATAAAAAATAATAAGCAAGTGAAACACAATTTTATATACAGCCCATTCTCTCTCCCATACACACACACACAGTCTCCTCTGCTTTCATACACACATTTACTCACAGAAGATTGCTCTTACTCACACACACACATGCACACGCACACACACACACACACACACACACACACACACACACACACACACACACACACACACACACACACACACACACACACACACACACACACACACACACACACACACACACACACACACACACACACACACACACTCTCTCTCTCTCTCTCTCTCTCTCTC
Organism: Protopterus annectens; assembly: GCF_019279795.1. Classification (NCBI taxonomy): domain Eukaryota; kingdom Metazoa; phylum Chordata; order Ceratodontiformes; family Protopteridae; genus Protopterus; species Protopterus annectens. The sequence goes on along the minus strand of NC_056739.1, from coordinate 1,705,182,071 downwards.
TCTCTCACACACACACACACACACACACACACACACACACACACACACACACACACACACACACACACAGTCTTCACTACTTTCATACATGCATTCATTCACACAAGACCGCTCTCTCTCTCTCTCTCTCTCTCTCGATCTCACACACACAATCTCCTTTTTTGAACAGGCATTCAGTCACACATCACTCTCGCTTTCTTTCTCACACACACACACACACACACACACACACACACACACACACACACACACACACTCTCTCTCTCTCTCTCTCTCACACACACACACACACACACACACACACACACACACACACACACACACACACACACACACACTCTCTCTGCTTTCATGCAATCATTCACACACACATATGCAGACAGAAAACACACACACTTTTCTGTTTTATTCAATCAGTTGCTCTCTCTCTCTCTTTCTCTCTCTTACTCACATACATGCATACACTCTCACACACACACTTTATTTTAATTTTTTTCTTTTTTATATTTTACACTCACTAAACAGCAAAAGTGCTGCTTAGTGAGTGTAAAATAACGGCTTGCTCACTCTCACTTTCACTGACATGCACGCATACACTTAAACACAGACATAAACATACACACACACACACACACACACACACACACACACACACACACACACACACACACACACACACACAGACACTCACACACACACCTTTTTTTTAGTTGTCTTCTTTTTTTAATAATTTTACACTTGTCAAACAGCTAAAACGCTGCTTAGCAAGCGTAAAATGATGGTGGCTGTTCCATTTTCTCAGTCTGAGCTCCACGGTGGCTTGATATGCTGCTGTGAAGCAGAGGACACATTTTTCAGTGGGCATTACTTGTACATTAATACCCTGCGGGAGAACGTTCCTTCTCCAATCTGGGAACTGATGTACAGTTTTCCCTTTGTCTAATTATATGTAGGCAACAGAAGCATACAAAGAAAATATTATTAAGGGTCGATCTATTTAAAGTATCTTGGTATCATATGGCCAGATGTTGTATTAGGTTGTTATTAGGCAGTGCAATAAACAAATATTTTAAACTTTTGTTTTCCTGACTGTATTTATTGGTTGAGGAATATATTGATCTGTTTAGTAAATTAAGACAAATGATTGACTGCGATATGGATTCTCTTTCATTTAATTTTTATATAGGTTCCGGGAGTTAGTTTATTTAAAGTGGGAAGTTAGGTTTATTTTTGAATGTTGTTGTAGGCTGACGTGTTAGATGTAGTTTGAGGTAGTGAAGTATTCTGCTTTGGCTGGTGGAGTAGAGAAAGTGATGGACCGCATTATTTTACTAAACTGTTTTTTATTGGTCAGAAATCTATAATGATTTGCTGGCATATACCTTGTCTGAATGATAATTGAAGCTGATGTGAGATTTGACATATGACATTATCACTGTGTTGTTTTAAACAATGCTGATTATGAATCTTTCCCCATGTTGTTTTTTGCTTTCATGGGGTTGAGATCGGATGTGAAAAGTTTGCCTTTTTTTTTTTTTTTTTACGACGACATTGACATTATGCTTATTGGGTATCCCAAAAACTCCAATCAAATTAGCAATTACAAATGCTGGCCTTTTAGCCTCAGAAGGGTTTGTATGAGAATTTGTGCTTTAACCCTAGGTGCACACTGTCTCTTTCCCAGATGGGGAGTTGAATGCTTGCTATTTTTTATATTCTTTTTTCTGTCCTCCTTTCCTGTTGATCATCTAGCCAATGTGACTACCACCCATTAATTCCCATTCATGGCATATCTGTTATCCAGGCAATCATGAGGGATATTTCCCTTTAATGACCAAAACACTGCCCTAGATGCTGACATGAGGGCCTGCTATATTTTCTTCTGTGGGTGCTATGTTCCCACCACCATCAAATAAAAGCTGCAGTGTGGACATGGCTTGGTAAAGTCAACCTTCATATCCCTGGCCAATAGTGCTGCATATCATACAAGTCTCTCTCCAGGAGGTGTTAGCATTTGAGCAGCCCAGCCTCCTTCTCTCTCCCTAAGGATGGGTGAGCCAATGTCAGTTACTCAATCCCTCCCTGTCTGTGGCTCCTCCAGTACCAGAGCCACTAATCAATCACATATCATCTCAGTCATAGTCAGGGCTTTGACCATCTATGCTATTCGATCTCATATCATCTCAGTCATAGTCAAGGCTTTGACCAGCTATGCTATTCGATCTCATATCATCTCAGTCATAGTCAGGGCTTTGATCTTCTATGCTATTTGATCTCATATCATCTCAGTCATAGTCAGGGCTTTGATCATCTATGCTAATCAATCTCATATAATCTCAGTCATAGTCAGGGCTTTGACTGTGCATGCTAAATGATCTCATATCATCTCAGTCATAGTCAGGGCTTTGACAGTGTATGCTAATCAATCTCATATCATCTCACTTATAGTCAGGGCTTTGACAGTCTATGCTAATAAAGCTTTTATCATTGCGGTACATAGTCAGGGCTTTGACCATCTATGCTAATCAATCTTATATCATCTCATTCATAGTCAGGGCTTTGACTGTATATGATACTTGATCTCATATCATCTCAGTCATAGTCAGGGCTTTGACTCTGTGTACTAATTGTTCTCATATCATTTCAGTCATAGTCAGAGCTTTGACTGTGTATGCTAATCAATCTCATATTATTGCAGTCATAGTTAGGGCTTTGAGCATCTATGCTAATTGATCTCGTATTGTCTCAGTGATAGTCAGGGCTTTGACCCTGTGTGCTAATCAATCTCAAAACATCTCAATCATACTCATAGCTTTGACTGTGTATGCTAATCAATCTCATATCATCTCAGTCATAGTTAGGGCTTTGATGATCTATGCTAATTGATCTAATATCATCTCAGTCATAGTCAGGGCTTTAACCATCTAAGCTAATCAATCTCACATTGTATGAGTCATAGTTGGAGCTTTGATCATTTATTCCACAAAGCTGGACAATACTAGCAGCTTTTAGACTTTGGAATAGACCTGTAAATTGGGTAACCTGATTAAAATATTTTAGTGATTTATATTTGTAAATGTTAACATTTCATAATTTGCTATCCTGTTTGAGATATACGGCACTGCAGAATAAAGTGTTGAGGAAATGTGTAGAAGTATAGTGGTCTGAGAGACTCACAGTAGTCTGAGATTGATTAAAGCATCATTGTTATCATCAGCCTCCTTTTTCCCATTTTTACATGGGGTCGGGGTGCCACATCAACATCATTCAATATGACCAAATCACCTAGAGCCAATGTTTACACCACCAAGTGGCTAGCCGTGAAGATATCAATTTATTTATTATTGAAAATTTTAGATCCTGGCTACAGCTGAACGTGGAAAGGATTTACTTACTACCATATGCTGACCAGCTGGTTATTTTGCACTTATGATGTGGAGGAGGAATCCATATTCTTATGACACTGTTAAGGTTCATTTTAAGGAAGTTTTTATAAGGTGATACAGGATGTCTATGTTGGAACAACTACTATTTATTTTTGAAGATTCCAAGGATTCCTGGATTGCTGAATATGATCACATTTTTGCAAAGCTATTGTAAATTGTGATTTTGCAAAAAAAGTTAAGTTTAAGTGAGTGAGAATACTTTTTCACTCCAGTGAGTTTCTAGCTATTAAACAATTTTTCCACATAATTATGAGTGTGTATGTTTGAAGGGTAGGAATAGTTGTGTAGCTAGTTATGCGTCCAATATTTGAGCTATCCTTTGATCACATTACCAGCTATCTGTAAGATGGCTCTGGAAGTTTCTCTGATGGATGGCACTCCTTTTACTTGACATGTTTAATTATCTCTTCTTATGTAACATTTGTTATGAACTTCAACTGAATTAATATACTGCTATAGAAATACATATTTTTCTAGATGTATTTACTTTACTATGATTCCATTGCAATTAAATAACAAAATGTAAAAGATATTTTATTTCATTAGATTTTTACACTGTTGTCACTTATGCATGGGCAGGAGTAGTTGCCTGTGCCAAATCTTGAGATGTAGACAATATTTCTAAATTGTTACAATTTCTCAGTTTATGACCCATTTGAGGAGTACCAGCACAAAGTACATTTGGATATGTTTCAACTTTAATAACTGTTGTCAGAATATATTTTTTACAATTTTAATTTAGGAAAGAAGTCATAAAGCAGTGTTTGTATTATCAAGAGGATGCATGATTCATATTTCAAACTGTTACACATATGCGTTCAATTATGGGCTGCTCATAAAACTGGACTGCATGTGAATCTATTTTTACCATATGGAAAAGTGCTGACTATAATGGTGACAAATAAGTACTTGCTAACCTCAACTTTGCATCCAAGACATAGTGTGGGTGCATAATCACCTTAGCAATTGGACCTTTCAGTTATTTGTAGGGGACACTCTATCAGATGTTTAAAATTTTCCTAGTCAAGTGTCTCAAGGGTTCATCTTCGCTCCTATCTTGATTTCATTGTTTCTCAGTATCTTATGTCAAACCTATTAACCTTCAATCTGACTTCATATGCATATGATATCTTCCTATTTAAACCAGCCCTGCATACCAGTGCATTACTGCAAGGAGACTAGAGATCTGGGATGCTGGGTAGCTCAAAATAGTCTTTTTCTGCTGATACCAAAAACGTCAGCATTGATGCATTTGGTACCCATCAAAAACTACAATATGGCTGCTTCGTACTTACCAAAGCCCCACAGAATTACATGACAGAAGTCCTAGATCACAAATGGCTTGTCCTCATTATGTTCTTCTGTTTCCAGGACTGTCTTTCATATCTCATTGACAATTGAGATAGAGGCTTGATACAGCTGGAAATGAGGGTTCTACAATGAAAGATCAAAAGACGGAATGCTGATCTTCTGAAATACCGAAAAATAACACTTGCAAAACAGAAAGATGAAAAAAATCAACTTTAAGCATTTTTGCAAGGGGCAAGCCCCCCCCCCCCCGGAACACCTAATGTGGGGGGAAAGTCCCCAACATCCCTTAACTTATATATACAAATTCCACAGTCACACAAACTTGGAGAATGGAGAAATCTCCTTAAAGAAATGAATAATTGAAAATGGAATTTTGAAATTGCACAAGCAATGATTTCCAATGGAAAACAGTAGTTGACATTCAGACTCTCAATGTTTTTTTTTATGGGTAACTGCAGCTCAAGGAATTTCACCTTGACCATCTGTAAGAAAGCTGAAACTGGAATGAGAAAGCAGCTGTAGGAGATTATGGTACAGTGGGGATTAGGGAACTGGCATGGGAAAACCAGCTGTAGGAGATTATGGTACAGAGAGGACTGGGGAACCAACATGGGAAACCAGCTGTAGGAGATTATGGTAAAGTGGGGATTGGAGAACTGGCATGGGAAACCAGCTGTAGGAGATTATGGTAAAGTGGGGATTAGAGAACTGGCATGAGAAACCAGCTGTAGGAGATTATGGTACACTGGGGATTGAGGAACTGACATGGGAAACCAGCTGTAGGAGATTATGGTACAGTGGGGATTAGGGAACTGGCATGGGAAACCAGATGTAGGAGATTATGGTACAGACAGGACTGGGGAACCAACATGGGAAACCAGCTGTAGGAAATTATGGTACAGTGAGGACTGGGGAACTGACATAGGAAACCAGCTGTAGGAGATTATGGTACACTGGGGATTGGAGAACTGGCATGGGAAACTAGCTGTAGGAGATGATGGTACACTGGGGATTGAGGAACTGACATGGGAAACCATCTGTAGGAGATTATGGTACAGTGGGGATTGGAGAATTGGCATGGGAAACCAGCTGTAGGAGATTATGCTACAGAGAGGACTGGGGAACCAATATGGGAAACCAGCTGTAGGAGATTATGGTAAAGTGGGGATTGAAGAACTGGCATGGGAAACCAGCTGTAGGAGATTATGGTAAAGTGGGGATTGGAGAACTGGCATACGAAACCAGCTGTAGGAGATTATGGTACACTGGGGATTGAGGAACTGACATGGGAAACCAGCTGTAGGGGATTATGGTACAGTGGGGATTAGGGAACTGGCATGGGAAACCAGATGTAGGAGATTATGGTACAGACAGGACTGGGGAACCAACATGGGAAACCAGCTGTAGGAAATTATGGTACAGTGAGGACTGGGGAACTGACATAGGAAACCAGCTGTAGGAGATTATGGTACACTGGGGATTGGAGAACTGGCATGGGAAACTAGCTGTAGGAGATGATGGTACACTGGGGATTGAGGAACTGACATGGGAAAACATCTGTAGGAGATTATGGTACAGTGGGGATTGGAGAATTGGCATGGGAAACCAGCTGTAGGAGATTATGGTACATTGCAGATTGAGGAACTGAGATGGGAAACCAGGTGTAGGAGATTATGATTCAGTGGGGCTTGGGGAACTGACATGGGAAACCAGCTATAGGAGATTATGGTACAGTGGAGATTGGGGAACTGACATGGGAAAATAGCTATATGAGATTATGGTACAGTGGGGATTGGGGAACTGACATGGGAAACCAGCTGTAGGAGATTATAGTACAGCAAAGATTGAGGAACTAACTACGGCACAGTGGAGATTGGGGAATTATATGGGAAATCAGCTGTAGGAGATTATGGTACACTGGGGATTGAGGAACTGATGTGGAAAACCAAATGTAGGAGATTATGGTACAGTGGGGATTGAGGAACTGACCCTTTCCCTGCTATAGTGCTGTCTCGGGAGTAGTGTATATATATATATATATATATATATATATATATATATATATATACTTCCTTGCAAAAAAAGCTGTTTCTTTTTCTTTTTTTTTCTTTTTTGTCTCAGTTTTAATGTTTTGTCACTGTTTTTCTGCTCTTTGTGCTCAGCATTCAAAATGGTAGATATAAAGACATGAATCCAAAAATCCAAAAACAAGTACCTTTATTTGTATTCCTTATGTATAATCCTTTGTGTTAACATAAGAAACAGTGACTCTTTCATATGGTTTTTGGCCAGGGGTTGAGTTTGTATTTTTTTGTCCATCTCATTTGTTTACTTATGTTTCCAGCATAGGAGAGGTTGTGGATTTTTTGAAGTAAATAGCTTTAATAACCCAGAATAATTTGCATAAGTTAATATGTGGGTCTATATTATATCACTGAATGCTTAAAAAAGCGAACGATGAATAATCGACCCCATGTAAACGAAAGCTTACAATCCTGAAATCTCAGAACAGAGATTTTTTCCCAAGGGAAAAAAATCGCTGTTCCAAAAAAAAAAAAAAAAAATTGAATGAATACATAAAGTGTGGGGCTTTGCCCCCCGCACCCCCCTACTTAAATATACCAACTCCGAGACCGCACTACAGTGCCAAAAACAGCAAAGTAACAGAAGCGGCTAAACAAATTCTTTCCCTGGGAAAGAATTCGCTTAAACGCCGCTTCCCTATTTTGACTTTTTGTTGTTTTAAGTTCGACCAAGACGCATTTGATAGAATGCGTCCTCGGTCATCTAACAGGAACCCTTAATAGGTTGATGTTTATCAACATAATATAAAAATGTTATATGCAACAGAAATTAACAAAGCAGCATGTGATAGAATAGTAGGCCAGAACAGTTCCATAGTAGTTGTAAGCTAAAAAATGTCAGTGATCATTTTAGTATATGAGCAATATGAACGTGTAATGCTGTTGCTAGTAATTTTAACCAAAATGCCCGTTAAGGAGTTTGTGCCAATGAAATTGTCGAGCAAGGTCTTTGCAATGAGAACAGTAACTCCAGTATATCCATATTCTAGCAGGGGAAATCCAAATTCATGCTCACAGTAAAGGTAAATAGTTAAGCTGAGATGGGACCTTAAATAACTAAGTTAAGTGTGAAGACTACGGCTATATAAACCCAGCTTTGAGGCATGCAGATTCCTTGCAAAACTATGAGATTAATCAAAGTATCTCATTGTGACAGAATGTATGAACCATTGTCGCCTTGAAACTGTATTCGCTTTGTCAGCATTTAGAAAAAAAAAGATTAAAAAAAAATGGAAAATGCTTCAAACTACATTGCTTTATATAACAGTGTCTTATGTACAGAGAGACACAAGGTCATAAAGTACCAGGATTTGCAGGCAGAACTGAGAGCAATGTGGAAGAAGGATACCCATACAATTCCAATAGTAGGAGGAGCAACGGATCTAATGAAAAATAATTTATAGTCATATTGAGATATGCTACAGATACATGTAACTCCATGTGAATTACAAGAGTCAGTTCTGGACACATTGCAGGTGCTGGGAAGAACACTTTTGGCTAATGTCAAACATTGAAACAATATTAATTTCATGAACTTTAATGATACCCTGATTTAGGAATGGGGTCCATTCCTGTCATGGTATTAGAAACCCAAAGGACATGGAGAAATTAATTTGAGAGAAAGTATTATGATACTTGACATTCTGTTGAAGTGTTAAAGCTGGAAGAATATCAGTAGGAAAATTGAAATTAGGAGGAAGAAGGTGTGTGTTATGTCTGTGTTGTCTGTTCACTCAGAACAGTGTTCACTTAGTGTAGGCATTATAGAATCACGGGGTTAGTGTTAATAGTGAAGTAATAACATATGATATAAAATAGCATTCAACATATAAACACGTACACAGAAAGTCAGTTCATTTAAAGGTCTGCAACAGTTATATGTCCACATATCTGAAGTGAGAGGAAGGTGAAGGAATACACAACATCGATAAAACATTTTTGGTCAGATGCCGACATATCTGAAGTGAGAGGAAGCTGAAGAAATACACAACAGTGATAAAACCTTTTTGGTTAGAAATGTTCATGCCCTGTCACAGAAGTGTGCCTAATGAAACCACAAAGTGAACATGTTTGAGACTGCTTGCATAAAATCCTTAGTAATGCACTGAAAAATGCCAGTTCCCTGCCTGACAGTGTGGCGCTTTGTAAAAGCTTGCATTATGAAGGATAAAAAAAAAATATTAATAATAATAATAATAATAATACAACGTTAAAAATCATGGCTGTTGATTACTGTTGTAATATCATTAAGATAACATTATAGATTTAAACAATTAAAAAAAAACTGTCAATGTTGTTCTTCTTTCGACTTTTCCTGGTTAGAGGTCGCCACAGCGGAACTCCGGTCCGCTAATGATTGGCAGTAGATTTTTATGATGCCAACATGCCAGCCCAATGCCCAACCTTCAACGAAGGCACGCCCATTTACGCATGTCTTTTGAATGCCACTCGACCGCGGGGAGGACATGCAGACTCCACACAGAAGGCACTCCAGCCAAGAATCGAATGGGAGAACCTCTTGCTGTGAGGCAACAACGCTACCGATGCACCACCGTGGCTGAACTATTTGCACAATGCTGTTATACCTATCAAGAACAGCAAGATAGAAACAGTCCTTATGTTAATTGTTAAAGAAGAATGTTACTACTTTAGAACAGAATGGGATGAGTGTCATACGTATTAATATGCGGGTAATACTGCATTGCAGAAATAAGCAGTGTTGTTTAATAGTACTGGCTATTTTTCTGTTAAACCCCCACCAATAAGATGCAGTGAAAAGACAGTGCACTGTTTGGAGGGCACTGCATAATACAGTGGCAAAATAATAAAGTTGAGTATAACAATATGAGTGATATACCTCTGGTATGCAAGCATGTGTGTGCATCACTTCATGTAAGAGTAATGATACCGAATAGCTTGTAACTGCCACCCCATATGATGAAATCTAGTTATCTATATCATCAAAATATTGACTATGTTTGCCTGCAAAATAAAATATTCATTAGTTCTGTTAAGCTGCCATGTGCTATCCATCCTGCTATCAAAATCTAAGTACTGCTAAAACGTTAGGTATGTAGTGGAAAAATATCTCTGAAACAGCCAGTTTTGACTCTTGATATCTTGTATTTTGTTGCTTTTTTTTTTTTTTTTTTTGCAAATACCTGCTCTTAAATTTCAATCAGTGCAGAACTTGATGACGATCCCAAGTGAAACTACGTGAAAGTGGTATCTAGGATACCAGGTTCCTGTTGCTATGTGTGTCATTTTGTGTGTGGGTGGACAGACGCAGTGGCTACAGTGATGAAAGAATATAAAAAAAAATCAAGGAATGTGCCCAAGCTAGAGGCTTTACCTTCTCTATGTATGTCTCTTTCCATCATACACAAACATATATGCAAACACATGCACAAACATAGACACACCAATAGACACAAACATACACACTGCAGAGAAGTATTACCATCACGCCCATTTCAGATGAAAATGTTTGAGCACTGTGATTTTGAAGATCTATTGATAATTTTGGTGCCAGTACTTATAACAAAGAAATAAGGTTTGGCACATATTTTACTGCTGTATTAAAGGTTTGTGAAATCATATATAAGAGAAACAGTGCAAAGGCATTTATCAGAGTGTTAAGTGGGAAAATCTACATTTTCTAACATATTTTAATTTTATACCATACTGAGCTAAGATTGCATATATATTCATTTATTTTTCTACATATAAATAAACCAGAAAAAAATAAGACATTTACTGCCACTTATCTTAATCTGCATACCTGTGCAAGATATTCTGTGAATGAATGCATATTATGCAACAAAACCTAACTGACAGTCAAAAACACACACTGATACAATTACCCATGTGCCCATTGTGAATTGTACATTGTCAACAGGAAAAAGTCTAGTTGAAAAGCAAAACAAATACACAGAAATCCCTGCAGCTGTAGATGGTAAAAATAAATGCTACATTCTCCATAATATCCATGACCCTAAGGGGAAGCACAAATCTCATCAAGCTAAACAAAATAAGGACAAGTTCCACCTTTGTGCATCTACACAAAATGCATACAGTTTGAAAAACTATGAAAATGATGATGAAATGTAAGTTTTTGATGTCAGGAGTCAGCAGGCATCCTAATGTAAACAACAGGATGCAAGAGCATTCCTGATTTCCTAAAATAAACAAATAAATAAATACATTAATTAATAAAATAAGTACCCTAATATTCTGTACATGCATCAACATGTACTTGATCTGCCCATAAGAAGTACATCATGAAGCCATGTCCAGTTTTTCAGAATGGTGAAAATAGACAGAGAAGAAAAAAAATGTATGTGCGTCGAATGGCATTATTCAAAAAAAGTTAAGAAATATATATTTTTTTTAAATAATGTCATGGTATGATAGCACTGACTTATGATACCATGTTGTGGGTAATGCATTATTTGTCTATGGCTGGCTTTGTTTGATTACGCAAGCATTACTATCATGATGAAAGCAAGAAAGCCATGGGTAAACCCTGCATTACCCATGCCTGCATGTCAGTTATTGCTAAATTATTTTGTAGTCCCATATCTCAACAGTCAGCTTCATAAGTAAAAACTTACAAGTATGTTTTTTTCAGACATTAATTACATATTTAAAGCAGCTTATTACTTTCTCTCTGACATTATTTGAGTCCTGAAATATGTTCCTTGACAGAATGTACTAATATTTTTTTTATTTTATTCCCCTCCCCCAGTTCCATAAGACCCTGCACAATTGCTCCACTACCTGGACCAAATTTATTCATTATTCAGCAGGGTGAGAGGTGGACATCCCTAGGCTAAGTGAGAGCCCTAGAGCCGATTTGTTCCTGCTTATGCAGCTGTACTAACCCAACAGATCCCCCAGTGGCATACGTCAGGTGGTAAGGACTGTGAGTCCTATTGAGTGGTCTACCCTTCTGTCTCCTAGGCTGCTCACAGACCCATTAGAGCTGCTTAGTTTGAGAGAGGAGACATAGATGCTTCCACACAAACCTCCTGCTTCCTTGTCTCAGCCAGGAAGTCCCTGACCTACACACTGCAAGCCAACACAATGTCTGCAGGAAGGCAATGCATCCAGCCACCACTAAGTGTCACCTGTGCCATGGGCCTAGTAGTCCTGCTTTCCACAGGATGAATGGCATCATCTGCTCAAGCTTATCCTTACTTGCCCACCTTCTCAGGCAATCCTGTCTCTAATTGTGAACATGTCACATGGGCCTTTGTCAGGACTTCATCCTTCTGTTCCACAGAGATAGGTTCCAGTGACAATGAACTATTCTTATATCCACAGTCTGCATAGATAATAATGTGTTAAGGATATCTAAAAAGAGTTATATGCATTGAACTATACTAGTCTATCCAGTGATGAAAATAAACATGGCCTGGTGTCATAGCTATCTGGCTTTGGAGCTAACAGGATATCTGCTGAAGCTCACGATTTGCTATGTGTGAGGTTCAGAAATATGATTAATACAGAGTATATTTTTCAAACTAATTAAAAGAGTGCTAATGAGGAGCTTTGTTTGATATAGATAGGTAGTTTGTTCCAGAGTATGGGAAGTCTGTGGGATAGGAATCTATCCCTCCAGCATGTTCGGTTTATTGTGATGACAAGGTTTAGGTCCCTAGAGCATGTAGCTCGTAGGGATTGGGATTTCTTTAAGTAGAGCATGTCTAAAAGCTCTGGGTTTGACATAGCTTTGTGTGTTAGGCAGAGATTGCCTCTGAGTAGGTGATATGCAATGGAGTAAAGCTGCAGTTTTTTGAGACGGTCTGCGTAGGGCATCTGTTTGAGGCCGGTAATCCTCTTTGTGAGGTATTTCTGTGGCCTTTCCAGTTGTTGTAGATGTCTTGTGAGGTACATACCAAAAGGGGCATTGTACTTTATAATGGGTCTAATGAGTGATGAGTAGAGGGGAACAATGACCTCTTTTTTCCTGGATGAGAAACCTTTTGTGATGAGGTGTGCCACGCAGAAGGATTTCCTGACTACTGTGGCGATGTGATTATAAAAGGAGAGACTACTGTCCACCTGTGTCCCAAGGTCTCTTATCACACTTTCGGTGTTAAGTAGACTACCGCCTATAAGGTAGTTCATGAGTACAGCGTTTTTACCAAAAGGGATGACAATGCACTTTTTGGCATTGATCTTGAGGCCATGGCTTTGACACCAGGCATCTGATTCAGCAAGGCCATTTTGTAGGATGTCCACATCTTTTGGAGTTTTGATTATGGCTCCTAGTTTGCAGTCATCTGTGAACTTCATTAGCCAAAGACCTTCTGTGTTGGCCTATACTTCAGAGAAGTAGATACCAAACAGGGGAGGACCCAGGACTGAATCCTGTGGTACTCCACTTGTCACTGGTCTGAAGTTGGATTTGGAGTCTGCTACTTTCACAGTGTGGGTTCTGTCAGTGAGCCAGTTGACAACCCATCTTGTGACATAGGGATTTATACCTAGTTTAGTGAGTTCATCTATAATTCCAGAGTGGGGGGTGGTGTCGAAAGCCTTGGTGAGATCTAGATAGGCTGTGGGAACCACCTTACCCTCATCTATGGCTTTGGTGACTGCTTCAAAGAAGTCTATCAGGTTTAGGAGACATGATCTGCCTTTTACAAACTCGAACTGGGTGGGGTCCTGAGTTTGGAGATTACCAATGTCATTGTTTATAAGTTCCATGATGATATGTTCCATAGCCTTGCAGACCAGACTCGTTAGGCTAATGGGGCGGTAGTTCCTGGGGTCTGTGGTGGCTCCCCTTTTGTGGAGTGGGATAACTGTCACTGTGTGCCATTCGGTGGGCACATAGCCTGAGGTGAGGCTATGATTGAACATGGTACTTAGGTGGGGTGCCAGTTTGTTCTGTAGTTCATGTAGAACACAGCCTGGGATGTTGTCAGGTCCCACGGATGCTGTGTTCTTGGCTTTGGATAGTGTGTTTTTTACCTGTGCAGCTGTGATTACAGGAACTTTGCATTCTTCTGGTATAGAGATGGGCCCTTTAGGGGATGACAGGGGGGTAAAATTAGCACTGAACCTATCTGCCAGGATGTTGGCAATATCAGCTGGTTCTGTATATTTAGTGCCATTGTGCTGTAACTCATAGCAGATCTGAGTGTTGCCATTGATATTCTTGACATAGCTATAGAATGCTTTGTGGTTGTCTTTAGAGTCAGTGGCGATTTTGTTTTCATAACTAGCATTGGAGGATTTTATGACAGATCTCAGCTTCTTACTGAGGCTGAACAGGGAGTTTCTCTAATCATGGGATTTTACTCTTTTTTTTCAACAGTTTCTTTCTTCTGTTGTAGAGTTTGTTTATGGCAGGGGACCACCAGATTGGCTTCCTTTTTTCGGAAGATAGCATCTTGTTTCTGTTAGGGATTGCATGATCCATGCACTCGTGTAAGTGCTTATAAAGTGCATTTGTGTAGGATTCAGCAGTCATACCTCTATTGTCCGTCACCATGGGTGTTGTGAAAGTTTGCCACTTCTGTCTTAAGAAGCGTGAAGTTGGCTTTGGAGAAATTATTTACTGTGGTTTCCCTAATGGGGGCTGGGGGAGGGATGTGGATGTCTAGGGTGATTAGCTTGTGGTCGGATCTGACCAACGAGGAATTGACCTCTGGTGTGGAGCACTGGTTGCACATGTTGGTAATAACCAGGTCTAGGATATTGCTACCCCTGGTGGGGGTGTGGATAAGTTGATCCATGACACTGGAATTTATGAATTCCAGAAAATGTTGAGCACAAGAGTTGGTACATGAGTAGTTTTCCCAGTTAATGGTAGGGTAGTTGAAATCACCCATTATTAGGGTGTTAGGTTGTACCCTAATATTTTCCAGTGTATTAAGAAATGAGGAGTGGGAATCCTGGGGCATTGTGGGGGATCTGTAGCAAGCAACAATTTGGATTGCGGTCTTGCCCAGAGTTAGTTGCACTTGGATAACCTCGGCTGCATTATGCTGAGCAACTAGCCTGGAGGTGTGGATATCCTTAATGAATATGTACATGCCTCCGCCTTTAGTGTTTCGGTCCAGGTTAGGTGGCTGAAAGGTGTGGTATGAATTATAGCCTGGTAATGCAGGGGTACTCTCTGGAGCCTTGAACCAGGTCTCTGTCACTGCACAGATGTCGATGTTCTCCATTTTAAGGAGTGCCTCGAGTGAGTGCATTTTGAGGTTTAGACTTCTAGCACTGAGTAGCAATACCCTCAGATTCTTCTTGCCTGTACTTCTTAGGGTGGTGAATTTGTCTTCTTTCCCTAGGCCCCTTCCATCTTTGCCTTTTATCATGACATTATTTTTTCGGGAAGTTTTCCTGAACATTGTTAGTCTTGTTAAAAAGATCTATTGTCTGTCCCATTATATTGACTTCTTCCATTAATGTGCACTGCTCCTTTAAATGACCCCCCCCCCCCCCCACGTGTCTTTGCACTTCTCTGAAAATTTGCATTGGGCCTGATGTATTTGTTCTACCTCCCTTGCCTTTTGTTGTCCTTTCTTTCTTGGTCACTTCTTAATCCTCCACAGACAGCTATTTTGTTTTATTAATCTTCTGTCTGTTTGGAATATTGTTTGCTGCCATCTCCTGGCCAATATAACAAACTTCTGTCCATAGTTTTTCAGGTGCTCAATTTACCAAATCCAATCCCTCAAATCCGGTCTTCTCCTCCACTACATATTCTTTTGTAATATTGTTAAGATCATATCTCATTGGCCATTTTCCCTTTGTTTTCTTTAATTTAATTCTAGACCTTGTGAAAAGAAGTTGATGCTCTGAACCACAGTCAGCTCCAGGCCTTTATTTTGCCAGCTGTTTGGAGCCCTCCCATCTCCAGCTGCAAAGTATGTAATCAGTATGATTTTGGGAATGACCATCTAGTAATATCCACGTACAGAATCATCTCTTGTACTGTTGAAAATAAGATCAGTTAATGATCTTGGCAGAATTCTACTAGTCTGTGTCCTGCTTAATTTCATACTCCAAGGTCAAACTTGCCTATTATTCTAATTGTACTTTGGCTACCAGATTTAGCGTTTCAATGACTTATGATAAAAGTAATATATTTTTGGTGTTAATTACAGAAGCTGCTACAGATCCTCATTTGACTTCTTTCTTTTCAGCATCTATAGCTGGAACATGAATTTATACCACTGTGATGTTAAAAGGTTTACCATGGCGTCTGACTGATCTCATTCCATCATTTTTTTGGGGGGGGGGTTGTAACTGGACACTGATTTTTGATAACCTTTTATTAAGTATAAAGGCTGCACCATTTCTTGTGCAAGATGTCCACAGTAGATCAGATGATTATCTAATGTAAAATGATTCATGCCAGTCCATTGTTAGTTCAAGTGTGAAAATACTCTTATTGTAGCCTTTATCCTCAGCATGGGATTGTATTGTGGAACTGGTGGAAACATGCAAACAGTCTGAACTCAGAGTATTATAAAACAAAGCAAATGTTCAATTAGCTGTCCTAATGAAAATATTTTAAATGAAGTCACTTTGATTTCTTAATAGGTTTAACATTAATTCTGATATTACACAACATAGTTACATCCCCTGTCTCAGATCTCTCCTAAATCCATGGCATTTGAATTCCACATTTGTTTTGCATCAGGTGATGCCACTCATGAATTCCCAGAATTTTCTTGACTTATCTTTGGCTTTTCCAACTTCCTTAAACCAATCACTGAGATCCATTTCACAGAGTAATATCAGAACAGTTCAGTAAGATTTTGTCTCATCTTCCTATAAATTTCCAGTAGAATTGTCAAAGACACGGAGTGATGCTAATGGAGATAAAACAAGCTGTTTCTCCCTTAAAAACAGAGAACAGGTTTTCCAGGATTTTGATATCCCTCCTAATTTACTAATAAGTAGAATACAGATGTCACCTGTTAATTTTGTCAATGAACATGTCACAAAAAGGAGTAACAAATGTATTCATAAACAAATTATGAAAACGCATTTTGCCACTGTATTTGAGCATGTGAGCATCCAGCTAAGTTTAGCTTCCCACATGGTTTAGCCTGATACATGCTGATAGTGGAATACTCAATTAGTAACTAGTTTGTTACTGGTAAGAAAAAGAGTCATATTCAAACAACTAATAACATTCATGTCTCATTGGAGATGCGGCAGACACGTGCTTCTATTACTTCTAATGAACCTCTGCAAGTACAGGCTATGCTGAAAAGGGCTAGTCCTGTCATCACAATAAGCCTAGTCCTGTCATCACAATAAGCCCTTGCAGATCCAGGTTACTCATAAGAAAAAGCTACCTGAGTTTATTTGGCCTCACAGTAAATTACATCTATAAATAATACATTTGAGATTCTAGCATCTCTTTCAGCTAGCTGTGTTTCATCACTTCTTGTAGTGAGCTCTATAATAAGGTACATAGAGATGCACGGGGTAGAATACCCCTATTACATTACTTTTGCTCTCTCCTTATTGTTTTATCCAACATGTTGTCAAAAAGTACTCACATACTTTCATCTGGTCTAAATGATGTTGGATTTTCGATGAAAAATATATATTAGACAATATTTACTCAGCTTGCCTTTTCTCATTTGAGGCAGGATATAAAACATTTTATATCTTGGCTTTCATCTTAGATTACATTATCATTTTCTCTTAAACGACACTGTTAAAGAATATATAATTCAATAAAGAATTTAAAGCACATATGAAAAAGATATAAGATTGTGACCAAAACATTTTTATTAAGACAGTAATGTATACAACTCGAACTAATTGGATATATATGAAAACACTAAAAAAATTGTTAACTTTAGAACAGAATATTTGATCACATTGTTCCTTAAATAATTTTGTAAACATGATCAGCATCAAACAATTTAAATACATAATGCAAATGACATGTTCGATTAGTATTTACCAGCCACAAGCTATATAAACAAGGCCCCCCGCTTTGGTAATCAGTTCTAGCAAAAATTAGAACACAACATAAGTCCATTTCTGTAGTTCTGTAATCACCCCATGAATTTTCTATTTAATACTTGAAACTTTTGTCTGACATCAAAATGTGTACCTCTCTTAAACTTACGTAATGTATAAATAACTGTGTACTTATTAACATCATACAAGTGTTTCCTAATCCTGGTATGGGGTTTACTGTCTGGTTTCCTCCATGTATAAGCAAGAACAAGCACAAAAAGCTATATAAATAAGGTCCCTGCTTTGGAAATCAGCTCTACAAAAATTAGAACTTCTCAAAAGTTTTTGGATGTTGAAATGTACATATTTTTTTACATTGAAGAGTACCTGAGTGAATGCGTGATACTCCCTTTCTTCAGAAATCCCTTCATATTCCACAAGCTCCTAAAAGAAAATAAGAACATAAGAGCATTGCTGGAACTCTATACACTTCCTGGTTAAAAGTGAGCATATCCCAGTTCTGTCTTACAAATACTTCAGTATCTTTACTTAATGTCTATATTCTAAACCAAAACACAGGATCTTTAATAGGAAGCTACTGAAGATCTCATCACTAACAGATCTTTAATGATCTTTACCCAGCAATGGTCACAATGTCCCTTTCTCAGTTCGGGATCTAACAGTACAGATTTCATTATTTCTTAACAAGCAAAGGTGGCCATGATTCAGAAATCTAACCTTTTCCTCATCAATAGCTTTTTGTGTTTTAAAGCATCATGATAGCTGTACTATGGCATGATAGGTCTGACTGGATCAGACAACATGACGTTGATTAATTCTAGCTTCTTACCTGCTATATTGGTATGTACACATGCATGCTGTCTTTCCCAGTCTTTTCTAGTGGAGGCCATGAATGCAATGAATGATACACTTATGAAAACAGAATTGGGTACTGTCTTCAGTGACCCAAGTAACTCTGCCCAAGACACAATCCACAAGTTCAATGCTGTTTAACTTCTGCATTCTTGTATGTACCATTAAAGCATAAATGTACAAATAGATTTGCATCACAAAATAGACACACCTATGGAAAAGAGGTACTACTTATCTTTCAAAAACAGCCTTAGTCCATACCTCTCTGCTTCTTAAACCAAGAAATCTGGACAAAGCCATCAACAATGGGGGGATAAAGGCCCATAAATAGGGACACTTCTTAAATATTGGTCTTGCAATCTTAGAAAATTGATAGAACAACATTTTTTTATTAGCATGAATTTTCTGTAGGGTATGAAATCTGAAACTCAAATATGTGTCATTATTTTCTGACTTTAACCCTCTATGATTTGCCATAAAACCACAATTTTATGTGAAACGGACCCAAAATATGAGACAGAAATCTGGACATTCTGCAAAAATCTGCACAGTTGAAAGGTATGTCTTAGTCATAAAAACAAGTCTAGACTAAATACTGAGTAAAGCACAGAATTCCTTTCTGGAACTTTACCTTGTACTGTGCTTAATGGAGTAGCACTCATGTTTAATAAAAGAATGCCAAAATCAGTGCTCAGTTACAACCCCAAAAATGACAGTATGATCTCAATCAGACTGCAAGGCACGGTGATGCTTCAACTAGAGATGTAGAAAATGAGGAAGTTGACCAGTGTTATGAGGATCTGCAGCACCTTCCGGAAGTAACATCTGGGAGGACCTGGCTTCATGGTGCAAAAGGACGGAGCCCTGACCGTCACCCAGACAAATGGGATTTCATTAACAGCTCTAGCACTGGTGGAGCACAGCAAGGATGGAGAATAGTGAAGGGGCCTATTCCAAATGCTGCTCCTGAGAAGTTTGGAGGTTTACCTGCACCTGGGGGTAAATCAAATAGGTGCAATTTTCCTGGAACTAGAAGAAGATAACAGAATGAGAAAAACTAGAGAGCTCTGAGCTCTTTAAGATGATTGAAGATATTAAGGGAATTTTCCAGGTAAAAATGGGCAATAGTATAAGACAAAGATGAGAGACCCAACAGAAGCAGAATATTTAAGAAGGGATAGCAGGAGAATATATAGAAGAACTATATAAAAAGGGCCATGAAATACAATGTCAAGTTCTACGGTCTAGAGCCAAACATCCTGTTGAGTAAAGTTCAATGAGCCTTAAATTGACTTGCTAATAACAAATCTGGAGAAAGTGATAGAATTCCAGCTGACTTGTTTAAAATTCTGCAAAAATGATACTGTTCCAATGTTGCTTGGAATTTGCCAGCAAATTTAGAAAATATGACAGTGGTCATTAGATTAGAAAAGGTCAATTTGTTTTCCAATCCAAAAAAGAACAATGCTAAAAAGTGCTCAAATTCTCATTGCACTTGTTTCAAATGCTAGCAAGTTAATACTCAAGTTTCTGCTCAAGTTGTCCTGCACAGAATACGTAGACCAAAGACTAACAGATGTACAGGCTAGTTTTAGAAGGGGCAGAGGCTGCATTGAACAATTGCTAATATCTGCTGGATAAAAGAAAAGTGGAGGAGTTCCTAAAAATATTTACTTCTGTTTTATTGACTAAAGATTCTGACTATGTGGGCCATAAAAACTGTGGCAAGTCTCTGGAGAAATATTGATATGATACTGGGCTACTTTATTTGTTTCCTGAGGAATTTGCTTGCAGAATAAAAACAACAGTTTGAACTAAATATGAAATAGCTGACTGGATCAGGCAGAAGTGCAGCTGGCTCAGTCAGCACCCTGTGCTGGTACTACAAGCCAGGCCCCACCCCAGGTAGCTCTTTAACTGAGCAAAAAATAAATAATAATAATAATAAACACTTCCCTATAATAACCCAATGGCTACATTCTAGTGATCAGATTCTTACACTTCCATTGAAGAGCCAATAGAAAACAAAATACTGTAATAGGCTATTACAGTTGCATCTATGCCCCTTTCGCCCCACCCTAGCTACGCTTCTGGGATCAGGTTTGGGAAGGGACTAAATGCTGTCTAGTGACAACCTACTTATTTAGTTTATATGCTGAACATACATGAAAAAAGCTGGGTTAAGTGAATCAGATGTGGAATCCAAATTGATGGGAGAAGTATTAACAGCGTCAGATATGCAGATAATACCACTCTGATGGCTGAGAGCAAGGAAGATTTAAAGACCTTGTTGATACAGGGGAAAGTAAAAAACATGAAAGCGCATCTGCTGTTCAAAAAAAAAAAATTAAACCTAGGCCTATCAGTTCTTTGCAAATAGCTGGAGAAGTGGAGGCATTGGCAGATAATTCATTTTAGTATATCTTTACCTACAATTAGTCTTTTCTCTGAATTGTCCTTGCTACAGTGTGATAAGAGGGAAAATAATTATATGTCACTTCTGTTACTGCAGTATGGTATAGTAATACAGCAGAGATACTGTCATCATCATCATCATCTTCTTTCTGCTGTTCCCGTTAGGGGTCGCCACAGCTGATCATCTGTTTCCATTTCTTCCTGTCCTCTGCATCTTGCTCTGTCACACCAACCACCTGCATCTCCTCTCTCACCACATCCATAAACCTTATCTTAGGCCTTCCTCTTTTCCTGTTACCTGGTAGCTTCATCCTTAGCATCTTTTTCCCAATATACTCAGCATCCCTCCTCAGCACATGTCCAAACCAACGTAATCTTGCCCCTCTGGCTTTGTCTCCAAACCTTCCAACCTGGGCTGACTCTCTAATATACTTATTCCTAATCCTGTACACCCTCGTCACACCCAGTGCAAATCTTAACATCATTAACTCTGCCACATCCAGCTCTAATTCCTGTCTTTTTGTCAAGCCACTGGGGATGCACAAGCCAGTGCATTTCTTTGTGCCGGTCCCAAGCCCGGATAAAATGGGGAGGGTTGCTTCAGGAAGGGCATTGGGCGTAAAACTTGGCCAAATCATTCATGCAGACACCAGTAAATATTTACAGCAGAGATATTGTAATGTTTCTTATTTATACTCAGATGCACATATAGTGCAAATCTCACAGCAATCACCCCTGCAGCTGTACGGCACTGTGGTTACGGAGTCCAATAAACCAATCGTAATCTATAATAGTTAGCATTTTAATCTACAGTAATTTGCACTTGTATGTGTATTGTTTTCCAATGAGTTATGTCCTCTCCTCGCAGTTCACTGATTTTAGGATTTAAACTGACATCTAACACTGACCATTTATACTGACATTGACTTAAACCTGTTTTTTTTTTTCCCATTTTTAACATTGGTGTCTATAGAGTCTTTGTATCCACCTGCCTGCAATTAACAAATAAATATGTAATTGGCATTTCTTAGAAACAATGGGACAGATAATAATGAAAAGAATTAATTTGCTGCTGTTTGTTTGTGAACTATCACCATATCAATAAACTTGATAACTGAGACTTTGTGTTAATGAGGTTTTGGTAAAAAAGGACTTGTCTGTACACCAAATCAGTTCTTGGATCAAATCTGTTGAAACTGAATTAAATGAGAAGTGTATAACTTAGTGGGTTGCTGAGTTGTTTAAAAAGACATTAATGGGACAGCACATTAGCTTTTCAGAAGCTGCAACATCTCACAACATTTTAATATTCTAGCAGGCATGCAGGGATGTAATCAAGTATAGTAATGGTATAATTACATCAGAACACCTTTATGTGCTTCACGTTTTTTGGGACGTTTACAGTAAGATGATAACTGACAGCCATTTTCTACATTAATTTTAAAGAATAATGCTATCATAAAACATATGCAGAGAGTGGATTGTTTCCCCAATTTTTCTCTTTTCCCTTCTGCATTGCTTTTGCACTACTGATGTATTATTTTTTATTACTCAAGACAGGCTGTAAGTTGTTCAATTTCTGTTCCATTTCAGTGTCATGCTATGTCCAGTCCATAGTTGTAGACAATGGAAACTGAAGTTCTACATTTTCTGGCTAAGAAAATTACCATAATTCCAGAACTGTTTTCCACGGGCAGGTTAATTACCATCTATGTGTCAGTGCCCTACCCAGGTAAACTAATCTAAATAAATAAAATAAATAAAAAATGTAATGCCTATCATATTTAAGTATGCAGTAAGATATGAGAGGGTGTATGTCCGTGCCAATGATACTACTGAATGGCTTACTATCGTTGGGTGTGTAGCAATATCTGTACCATACACAATCCCGAGTAACTTACTGCACTTGTAAAATGGGCATCCATATTTTTTTGCAGGTTGAATTTTACATATATGATAATTATATATTACTTGGTTTGTATTGTATGTTAATGTAACATTGTTGTAATAGTTTATGTATGATAATTATATATTACTTGGTTTGTAGTATATGTTAATGTAACATTGTTCACCCACTGAGTTTATTGAAATGATTGTTCTGTAGGGTTATAACTTTTTAACTGTGTGAAATGTTTTCAGGGCAGACATTTAAGGGAGCTTTCCGTGAAACAGATGTCTGCTATTCCATAGTCTGGTTTATAAAAAAGGTTGTAACAGTACATAACACCTCTACTGAGATCTGGCAGGTGAAGAAGTCCAAATGAGATATCACAGCCTCAGTAAATGTTCACAAAAGTAATGATTCTGGAGACAATTCCAAAAATTGAAGAATATATGTAGCAGTAATCCTTTCCCCATCACTGTTTAACGATAGTACAGGTTTAACTTATGCTTGGTGCCAACTCCCAAGCAATGAAAAACACATATATGCAAGTAGTACCCCCATC